>NC_134818.1:28577859-28585359 GCF_046742065.1 Oratosquilla oratoria | reverse complement strand
AACACATAAATGAATTAATAGATAGATAATAGTAACTAAATGAATAATAATAAATATATAAAACTAAATAAAATGGCAGGCATCACAGCATATTTCTTGGGTGCTTAACTAAATGAATTTTAAAACTTCGAATTGAACTACATTGCACTGCCTCTGCAGGAAGTTTATTCCATTCATTTACTACACGGTTGGCAAAGTTGTTTCTACCTACTTCCAAGTCAAATATACTTCCTGACAGTTCAAGATAATTATTTTTTGTCTGATTAGCATTCAGTGTGAAAATATCGTCATTTTTTATGTTGTCAGTTCCCTTTAAAATCTTAAAGACCTATATCAAATTATTCCTGAGTCTACGCTTTTTTTTGTGGAAATAGATTCATATGTTTTAGATCGATTTTAGTATGATTTTTTTTCTGATATTTGGAATCAGTTTTGTGACTTGTCTTTGTACTTTTTATAATCTTACTCTTTGATTCTTGAAGTTCAGATTCCTGCCCTCCTTCAAAGACAGATATTCTCAGTCGCGCTTAACTATCTCTCTCTTTTATACTATTCACTATTTTATTTCACTTCATATTAATCATCTGAAAATTTTAGTTTTCGATCGTAGAACCCCTTGGAAAGAAAAATGTTTTCTCTCTAGGTCACTGAACTTCTGAAATTTCACCTAAGTTCATTAGTCTCATGTCCACATATAGTCCTTTCCCTCCTAGTATTATGGTCTTCCTTTGATATTTGGGAATTTATAGCATTTTCAGTAATTCTCTCCTATTTTTATGCTGTAAGAAGTATTTGTTTCTCACAAATAATAACCTCAACTTCTTGTAGGAATGTACCTATTAGGATTATAATATATATATATATATATATATATATATATATATATATATATATATATATATATATATATACTGTATATGTATATATATATATATATATATATATATATATGTATATATTTATGCATGTATGTATATACCGGATCCCACAGGTATTTGAAAACACACCTTATCGGTAATATAGTATTCTAGATGCCACATTTAACCTTTTTTTCCAGCGTGATCATGGCGGAACCGAGGATCACTTAGGAAATGAAGGGACATGCTGTAATCGTCTCCTTGGCTGCAGGGTACTCCGACTCCGAGATTGCTGCATTCCTGAATGTCGCCAGGTCGTTTGTTTTCAAAGTTCGGAGAGAGTTCTGTCCAAGCTACCGTCGACGAGGTCCCTGGGAAGTCCATAAAAGCATTGGGCAGGGAGTTGCACGTTTATGAGGCCACCATTCTCAAATACCTGCCGCACCCGGTATATGTATCTATCTACCTATCTATCTATCTATCTATCTATCTATCTATCTATCTATCTATCTATCTATCTATCTATCTATCTATATATATATATATATATATATATATTTATATATCATACTCCTGTTTGTCACATTTTTTCTTTGCGTCTTCAGTTATATGTTCAACACGATGGTGGACATTTTGAACACATAATGGGATAAATTAAAAAATATATATATATCATTGTTTTTCTCCTATGGGTCCATACTTAAGTGACACCCTGTATTATAAAGCAAAATAAATCACTGAATAAAATATATAAATAGATAAGTAGGTACACAGATATCTGAACCACAAAAATCAAAAAGAAAGAAATGAGAATATATTCTTGGCTGCAAACGATAGCTGTACCGGGAGACCTCTAAATCATGACCACAAACAATATAAGGCTAACGGTTGTCATCATTCTCACAAACACAAATATATCACTATCTCTACCCCATTGCCATCGCTATCGCATCAAAACTAACACCCTAGTCCTTACTGTGAGGAAAATTGTATTAGTATATCAAGTAATAACATTAAAATCGGTCAAAACATTTCAATAAACCCGTTTTAATGGGAGCAAGGACGTTGATAGTTGTCATACGGCCGTAGGAACGCAGTTTCGCTTTTCCTATTACAGTCAGTAGTCTTATTATAAAAGCAAATGAAAAAGTACGCATATTAGAACGGATAGCATTCTATGGCTGGATAAAAATCGCATATACATTCAAGGTTGAAATAAAGCATATATATGTTTTCCATATCACTTTTCAGCAACCAGCGTTCGACCGTAGGAGCATGATATAAAAGGCTCCCACCATTATCGTTGTCATCAGTGTCACTGCCAACGCTGCATTCAACATGAGGGTTGCTATCATTGGTACGCTTGATATCAACTGGCTTGTAGTTTCAGCTCAACTTTTAAGCTTTGATGTTTACAGTAACTCTGATATACTCTGTTGTTACATTAAGATCTGATGTATACATATGTTCACAAAATTTTCTTGTGCTAAAATTATTTCCCTTTTCCAGTTTTGAGTCTCGTCTTTGTTTCTGGACAACGGTTCCAGCAGCAGAGTCGCCAGCCCGTTGTCTCTCCCGCTGTTCTTCTTGCCTCCAATGCCAGAATTCAACAACAGGAACGACTTTTCCAGGAGAGTCAGAATTTTAATAATGATGGTCAATCTCAGTTTAAGTCAGGCAGCAATGTGAATTTCCAGACGGATCTTGAAGCGCAAAAGCTTAGTGACAATGAATTCAGGCAACTCACCTTTAGGGAAAATGTAGGTATCGAGAATCAGCCTACACAGGTACAAGTAACTCTCTTCAATGGCCAAATCCAAGGAGAGAAGTCTCAGCAAGACACCCAGAACACACAGTTCATCAACCAGAATCAGCTCCTCCATCAGTCTCAGGACTTCAACCCCATCGATGGCGTCTTCGAACCCCTCAACCTTCCTTCTGGAGCTTACCTCCTCATGGGTCAGATCGACACTTCCTTCACGTGCGCCGACCGTCCCTATGGCTACTACGCCGACCAGGGCAACGACTGCCGCGTCTTCCACATATGCAACCCTTACCTATTCGACGACGGTCGTGTCGAGACTCAGCAGTACAGCTTCATGTGTAACGAATACACCGTCTTCGACCAAAAGGAGTTGACTTGCGTAGAACAGTACGCTGCCAACCCTTGCCAGGAGTCTTACCTTCACTATTCCAGGAACGAAGAGTTCGGACTCCCTCAAGAGAAAAATTAAACTTAGTCGCTGGAATGTGATGTAACTACAAATTAAATAAATGTACAGTATATAGTTATTTAGTTATTATTTCAAAAGAAAATATTCTGAGACCTCTCTTTTTCATTATTCTGATTAAAAAATAAAATAAAAAACTAACTTAGGTAGCAAATGCTTACACCATTTGCAAATATAGGAGCAGGAATGAAATTGTGAAAATTCCTGTTGAGTTACTGTTGTATGAAATACGTTTCAACTTTGAACTGAGAAGACATAATCGTACATCGAATTAACTTTATCGCCATCAAATGGGAGCATACATCACGGAGCGCATTGCTTAACTCAAGTGCCGGCGCAAGTCCCTACGGTTTCCCCGATGAAGCTCATATGTAGCCACCCTTACTACTCAAAATTTACGCCGGCTCAGCACAAGAATACGAAACGCTATGATCAGATCAGATATTGACTTACCTGGCGTGAACGCAGACTACTCGGGCCTGTAAAACTTAACCAGTTTTGAACCAGTCCGGGTCAGCTACAGAAGGACAATCACTGTAACTGGCACACTGAACAGTAGTTGTTGCAGTCCTGTCGGTCCCTTTTTCCCTAACAAATAGGGACAACCAGATCCTCTATATAAACAAAAACAAATGTGAAAATTATTCTAATACAGTTGATACAAATATATATTATTTTACAGAAACACGCACACACACACATATACATACAAACACACAAAGTATTAATATCGAAATTAAAAAAATGAAGAAGTTATATATAAGGACACAAGAACACAAGCAGAAATAATAAATAGAATATCTTAGGGAATAATCAACACGGGGGAATAGTAAGAGAGAGAAAAGAATGGAAAGAATGGAAACATTATGAATGGTTTGACAGTGAGAATGGACAAAATGCTTAGATTGTTGGAAAGATTGGAAAAAAGGAAGGGCTCAGGAACCGGCGAGATATCAAATTGAATTCCAAAATAATGTATGGAACAATTGTTGAATAAAGTACACAATTTGATTATTTGTTCGCTAGAAGAGAATAATATACCATCAGATTGGAAATCAACAAATGTGATACCAGTTTATAAAGGAGATAACAGAGAGGTACCACTAAATTAGAGACCTGTGTCGATAGCGAAAAAGTGTGAGAAAATAGTAAAAGATAGATGGACGAAAACCTAGAATAGCAAAAAATACAATGAAACAATCAATTCAAATTTGGAGAATGAAAGCTCTGCATTTGACCTACTAAGCTTTTCCTCGAGAGTGACTGATGCACTGTATGAGAGGAATGGGTGATTGAATACTTGTACTTGGAACAAAAATGACAAATTGGCACCCAAGAGATTGATATGGAAATTAGAAAAGATGGGAAGCCTCAATGGAAACATATTAGAATGTATAAAATATTTCTTGAGAGAAAGACGTATGAGGACAGTAGTGAGAAAGGAAAAGTCAGAATGAAGAAAAGTAACTACCGATGTACCACAGGCATTACTTTTGGTGTCTATTATATTCCTGGTATACATTAATGACATGATGGAAAAAATAAATAGTTATGCAAATATATTTGCCAACGATATAAAGATCATAAATAATGTTAGAAGCAAGGAGGACTGTATAATGTTGCAAAGGAGTCTGTATAAAGTATATTAGTGAAGTTAGGAGTGGATACAACATATTGGAAATGAGCCCCCCCCCAAAAAAAAAAAAAAATACAAAATAGGAAATATGATATCAAAAACAAAAGAGGAAAAGACGTAGATATCATAATGACAGAAGACACATCACCTGAAGCTCACATGAAAAATAACAGCAGGGACCTCCAATATGTTGAAAAATGTATAACTATTTTTCACTACATGGATGAGGTTATGATAAAGAAAATCATTAAAAGTTTTCAACACTGTCTTGTTACGTATGATACATCATTTTCTGTTTTCAATTGTAGGATTATTCAATAGTCTTACTCTGTCCAAGAGAGGGAAATTAAACTGATCTTAGATTTTGTCTTTTCTTCCGAAATAATATTACAATTGGCTTGTCAGTTTACACCAAGGGACTCCCATCTGGAATCCTGAATTTGATCACTGTGTCAGTTCGCATTGGCGTCATTATTTCTTTAGTCCAATGATATTTACTTTTACATCTAAGTACCTCCCCTAAGGGCGTATCTTTACTCCCATGAACCAATTGAAATTTCTCCTCCACCCTTTCTCCAATCAGAAAGCCAGTTACAAACCCCTTAAGTAATATTGCTTAATCAAGTAATCTCGAAATCAATGCATTACCGATTTAGTTTACATAATGTTACATCATCATAGTACAGGAACGAAATCGGGTCCCAAGCAGTTGTTTGTAAACTTTAGGCGGGGTGCGAGGTTATGGAATTCCTTCGCCTATGACATCCAACTCATAAAAATAGATTTCTCGCCACCTACCCTTCTATCTACCTCACTTGTCTACTTTTATCTACCAGCCTCTTACACCCTAGTTCAAATTTGGCACTTATTTTCTACCAAAGAAAATTAAGAGAAAGTTTGCGTATTTATTCCTACTCTTATAAATGCAAAAGCGTTAGGATATGACAACTAAGCCAGTCAGGAAAGAAGTTATTTAAATGAAATAGTGAGAGGCCTCAGAATGTTTTTGTAAATGAGTATTCAAATATCGACCCATCCTGGTACAAATGATGTATAAATCAAAGGAACAGAGAATGTTTTGACATTTATTTTCTTTGTAGATATATCACATACCAGCCGCTAAGATTAATTTTTCTCTTCGGGAAGTCCAAACTCCTCGTTCCTGGAGAAGTGGAGGTAAGACTCTTGACAAGGGTTGGCAGCGTACTGTTCCACGCAAGTCAACTCCTTCTGGTCGAAGACGGTGTGTTCGTTGCACATGAAGCTGTACTGCTGAGTCTCAACACGGCCGTCGTCGAAGAGGTAAGGGTTGCATACGTGGAAGACGCGGCAGTCGTTGGCCTGGTCGGCGTAGTAGCCATAGGGACGGTCGGCACATGAGAAGGAAATGTCGATCTGACCCATGAGGAGGTAAGCTCCAGAAGGAAGGTTGAGGGGCTCGAAAACGCCGTCGATGGGGTTGGAGTCCTGCGACTGATGGAGGAGCCGATTCTGGTTGATGAACTGTGTGTTCTGGTTGGCTTGCTGAGTCTTTTCTTCTTGGATTTGGCTATCAAAAACAGTTACTTGTGCCTGTGTAGGCTGATTCTCGATACCTTCGTTTTCCCTAAAGGTGGGTTGTCTGAATTCCTTGTCACTAAAGGTTTGCGCTTCAAGATCCGTCTGGATATTCAGAGTGCCGCCCGAGTTAAACTGAGATTGACCATCGTTATTGAAATTCTGACTCTCCTGGAAAAGTCGTTCCTGTTGTTGAATCCTGGCATTGGAGGCAAGAAAAACAGCGGGAGAGACGACGGGCTGGCGACTCTGCTGCTGGAACCGTTGTCCCGAAACAAAGACAAAAGCCAAAACTGAAAACGGGAAAATTATTTTAGTATAGGCAAATTCTGTGAACATGTGCTTACACTAAATCTTAATGTAGTGACAACATATAACAGAGTCAATATAAAGGACAAAGTTTAAGGTTCGAAGCTGTAAATGAGTTGATATAAAGCGTACCTAAGATAACAACCCTCATGTTGAATGTAGCGTTGGCAGTGACACTAATGGCTATGAGATTGGAGGGAGCCTTTTATACTATGCCCCTTCGGTCGACCTCTGGTTGGTGAAAGCTGATTTGGAAAAAAAAAAAAAAAAAAAAAAAAATCAGCCTTAAACATATACTCACTTTTCGTTAAGTAATGGAATGCTATCTGTTCTACCATGCATATTTTTAATATTGATCATATAATTTAGATATGAGAACTCATTATAGTGGGAAAAAGTGAAACTGTGTTGCTGAGCTCGTGTGACAACTATCAAGGTCATTGTATCCATAGAAACTCGTTTATTGAAATGGTCTGATCGAATTTATTTTTATTGCTTGATATACCAAAATATCACAAAAAGAATAGGCAATTAAGGAAAATGCCACCAGTACCCGAATATCCACACAAGCATGGTGTGTACAGCATGTAATGTGATAGTGAAGGCGGTGTCGTTTATAGTCAACAATGTATTCTAACTTTTACATGCCACTTCTTGGAATTCAAATTGTTGCCCTCTGTCAATGACAGATACTCTCAGTGGCGCTGCGTTCACTTGGTTTGTTATGTTTTGATATAAATCACTGTCTTATTTAATTTTGTATTAGGCACTTGAATTTTGTTTATATTAGGGCTCCTGGAAAAAAAAATTAAATCACCGAGCTTCTGGTGCACAATCCGGTCACTGTGCACTCCTTTGTCGGAGGTTTACTGCCACAAATCTAGGAATATATATTTGCATCTGGCAACAT
>NC_134818.1:28572859-28575359 GCF_046742065.1 Oratosquilla oratoria | reverse complement strand
AGCTGACAAAAAGAAATGTATAATTATATTAGGAATGGAAGAGAAACATAACCCAGATAGAACCGCAAGAATCAAGGAGGAAAATGAAAGAGTAAGCAGTTTATTAAAATTAGTCCAGGAAGATGAACCAGAAATTATAAAGGAAATTGAGGAAAAATTCAGACTCGGAAAATATAGTACAGATAAGACCAGACCAATTAAGATTAAATTCAGGTCACAAACAACGGCAGAGAAAATTCTATCCAAAACAGGGAAACTAGCAACAAATGATCAATATAAAAAGGTATGGATAAAAAGAGAAATGAATAAGGAGGAAAGAGAGGCAGAAAAGCAGAAAAGACTTGAAGCTAAGGCAAAAAACGAGGAAAGAACGGAGTCAGAGAAAGAGAGATTCTATTGGAGAGTAGTGAACATGAAAATAAAGCAGTTCGACATACAAAAGAAAAACATAAGGGAAACAGAGAACACAATGGAAGTGGCAGAAAACTAAGAGCGTCTTACACAAATATAGATGGATTGATAACAGGATTGAATGAACTGAATGATTATTTGAAAGAAAAAGAACCGGACATAATGGGAATTGTAGAAACAAAGTTAAAAGGCCCACTACCACCCAACAGTGTAGGACATGATGCATACAATTATTGGATTAGAAACAGAGAGAAAAAACAAGGGGGTGGAGTTATGTTCCTGACTAAGAAGGATATAAACGTGAAAGGTGTCATATATGGAAAGAATACAGTAGAGATGATTATGATAGAAGTGGAAGACCGAGATAAGAAGAGCAGAAAATTTGTGATCAATTATGTGCCTCCGAAAACAGCCTCATGGGAGGAGAGTGAACATAAAAGTATGTTAGAGGACACAAAGATAGCATTAACTAAAATAATGGAAGACGGAGGAAGAATAGTTATGATGGGCGACTTTAATTGCAAAGAAATCTGCTGGGAAGAAATGACAGTAAAGAGTGGTGATGACTCATGGGGAAATGCTCTACTTGAGATGATTACTGACCATTCAATGACACAATGGATACAAGAGAACACTAGGTATAGAAATGAAGAAGAACCATCGAGACTAGACTTAATAATTACATCTGAACCTAGAATAGTGGACAAGATTGAATATAAAACACCAATAGGTAAAAGTGACCACATATTGATTGAACTGGAACTTAATGAAGAAAAATATATGAAAAGAAATGAACAATATAGAAAAGGAAGAATGATGTATGAAAAAACAAACTTTGATAAAATAAGAGAATTCTTCCAACAAGAAAACTGGGAAGAAATATACAAAGAAGAAACATCAGTGGAAGAGAAATGGAATATTTTGACAAAAATTTACAAAAAAGGAGTGGAAAAGCATGTCCCAAGACAAAAACAAGAAAAAGAATATGTAAAATGCTGGTACAACAAAAGTTGTAGGGAGTTAAAAGACAAAAGAGACAAAGCCTGGACCAGATGGAAAAAAGACAGAAGACCTGAAAAATGGAAAATATATACTGGTTATAGAAATGAATATGTACAAAAGTGCAGAGAGGAAAAAAGAAAATATGAAAAAGATGTTATAGAAAAGTGTAAAGATCAACCAAAACTATTCTACAGATTTGTAAACAATAAACTGAAAAACAAACAAGACTTGGAGAAATTAAGACAAGGAGAAGTTGAATACACTGAGGAAATGGAAATGGCAGAAATTATGAACAAACATTTTAAATCAGTGTTTACAAGGGAAAATATACAACCTGAAGAGATTGAGTGGAAAGAAAAAGTCCCCCCTATGGAAGAAATAGAAGTAACAAAGAATGAAATATTGACACACTTGGGTAATTTTGATGTCAGAAAATCGCATGGGCCAGATGAAATAGCAAACTGGATTCTGAAAGAATGCAGGAATGAACTGGCAGACAAAATACATAGCATAATAAGCAGTTCCTTAAAAGAAGGAAAAGTTCCAGAAGATTGGAAAAAAGCAAATATAGTACCTATATATAAAGGAGGAAATAAAGAAGAACCTACCAACTATAGACCAGTCTCTCTAACAAGTACAATAGCAAAAATTTGTGAAAGAATGATCAAAAGTAGATGGGTAAAATACTTGGAAAAAAAACAACGTACTAAATCCAAGGCAATTTGGATTCAGACAAGGACTATCATGCGTCACCAATTTAATATGTTTCTATTCAAGGCTAATAGATATAATACAAGAAAGAGATGGATGGGCTGATTGTGCATTTCTAGACCTAAAAAAAGCTTTTGACAAAGTACCACATAAGAAGTTGCTTAAGAAATTAGAATATGAAGGAGGAATACAAGGTAAATTGCTAAATTGGATGGAAGACTTTTTGCAAGAAAGAAAAATGAGAGTAGTGATAAGAGACCAGCACTCAAAATGGAATGAAGTAATAAGCGGTGTCCCGCAGGGAACAGTTCTGGCCCCAATAATGTTTGCTATATATATTAATGATATGGATGAAGGAATTGAAAGCTATATGAGC
>NC_134818.1:28530359-28567859 GCF_046742065.1 Oratosquilla oratoria | reverse complement strand
CGCGGCAGTCGTTGCCCTGGTCGGCGTAGTAGCCATAGGGACGGTCGGCGCACGAGAAGGAAGTGTCGATCTGACCCATAAGGAGGTAAGCTCCGGAGGGAAGGTTGAGGGGTTCGAAGATGCCATCAATAGGGTGAGAGTCCTGTGACTGGTGGAGGAGCTGATTCTGTTGGATGAACTGTATGTTCTGGGTGGCTTGCTGAGACTTCTCTTCTTGAATTTGGGTATTGGAAAGAGTTACATGTGCCTGTGTAGGTTGATTCTCGATACCTGGATTTTCCTTCAAAGTGGGTTGCCTCAATTCACTGTCACTGAAGCTTTGCACTTCAGTATCTGCTCGGAGATTCAGATTGCCGTCGTAGTTCAACTGAGACTGAACATCGATATTAGCATTCTGACTCTCCTGGAAAAGTCGCTCCTGTTGTTGAATTCTGGCATTAGAGGCGAGAAGAACGGCAGGAGAAACGACGGGCTGGCGCCTCTGCTGCTGGAACCGTTGTCCCGAAACAAAGGCTAAACCCAGAACTGGAAAGGGGATAGGAATTTAGCACAAACTAATAACGTGAACAGGTTGATACATTAGATCTTGATACAGTGACACTATATAACAAAATACTTGATATCAAGCGTACCAAAGATAGCAACCCTCATGTTGAATGCAGCGTTGGTAGTGACTCACTGATGACAACGAGAATGGAGAGAGCCTTTTATACCATGTTCCTGCTGTCGATCACTGGTTGCTGAAAACTGATGTGGAATACAAACATATGCTTATTTTTAACCTTTAAACCATGAGAATTTTTCATACATCCTTGGAATGATATATACCCTATAATGGGCATTGCTTGATATATAGATATGACTACTCAATATAGTGAAAAAAAGTGAAACTCCTTTTCTGAGGTCGTATGGCAACCATCAACGTCCTTGCAGCCATTGAAACTGGTTTATTGAAATCCTTTAACCGATTTTATTTTCCTGACTTAATATACTTACACAATCTTTCTCATAAGGAAGAATAGGATTAAAGTCATAATAATGTGATAGTGTTTGCAGTGTGGTAGAGATACTGATGCGTTTGTGCTGGTAGGTGAGATGACATGATGGTTGGGATAATATTAATCTTGTTCATGGTGATAGAAGCCTTCCAGTGTAGTTCTAGTCAACAAGTTATTATTACAAAGGATTACGAAGGAGAGCCACCCCGACAGGAGACCTTTTGTTTCATAACTAAGTTGGATGCGGAAAAAATAAATAGATAAACAAACAAATGAAAGAAATTGATAAATTAATCAAATAAATAAATAGATATGGATAAATAATAAACAAACAGAAAAATAAGAATAATTTGTAGTAAATAATACGTAAATAAATAACAAAAATAAACAGATAGATTATAATAACTAAATAAATGATAATAAATATATGAAATGAAATCAAATGGCAGGCATTACAGCATATTTCATAAGTGCTTAACTAAATGAATCTTAAAACTTCGAACTGTACTACATTGCACTGCCTCTGCAGGAAGTTTATTCAATTCATTTACTACATGGTTGACGAAGTTGTTTCTACTCACTTCCAAGTCAAATATATTTCCTGACAGTTTGAGATAATTATTTCTTGTCTGATTCGCACTCAGTGTAAAAATCTCGTCACTTTTGATGTTGTTAATTCGTTTTAGAAACTTAAAGACCTGTGTCAAATCACCCCTGAATCTTTTTTTTTTTTATATCAGTTTTGTGGCTCGTCATTCTACTTTTTACAATCTTACTCTTTAATTCTTGGAGCTCAGATGCCTCCCCTTCTTCAAAGACACAGATATTCTCAGTCGTGCTTAACTATCTTACATATGTATGCATGTATATATATATATATATATATATATATATATATATATACATATATATGTATATATATATATACATATATATATATATATATATATATATATATATATATATATATATATGTTTGACAAGAGAAAAGACAAATGTATGGCAAGAGTTGTTATATATATAAAGATATCCTAACAGGTTGTAAGAAGAATAGAGGAGAAACCAAGTAGAACAAGAGTTTATTGTTTAACTAGTTTCCCACAGTGGTGATTCCTCAAAAAGAATGTTTGCACTACAGAACTACTGACATTAAATACAAAATGTGAGGAAAGAGAGGGTATAAGGATAGGTCAATTTCTGTCCACGGGGGCTCGAAATCGTGAGGGCTGTATATATGTATATATATGTGTATATATATATACATATATATATATATATATATATATATATATATATATATATATGTATATATTGATATATATATATGTATATACATATATTCATATGTATATATATATATATATATATATATATATATACAATATCTGGTGGACGTATTGTACAATGTAATGGCTGTTGTCATATTATATTATATATTAATAATAGGGGCTCGCTCTCTTATATTGACAGTTTTCAACATTTTCAATCCCTTAATTCTGTTACACTGTGTAACTATCTTGGTATATTGTTGACGATAGTCTCTCTATCTATATCAGCCTGGTGGTATTGTAAATGATGCTGTTTGATTGCTCCTTGTTGCAAATGTAGACAATCGCCTGCTGAGGTGACATGTTGTATGAACAATATATATAGAATTAAGGGGCACTCTGTTCCCAGAGGTACAACAGTATTCATATGTAGCATTGTTTTTTGACAAAATCCCACAGTCGTCGGACTGATTGTTTTTAATTACCAAGGAACTAGAACGAGGCCTGTTGTAGAAAATGACTCCTCTTAATTTATCATGTTCGCTCTGGCAAGCTGTTAGTTGCATTATCAAAGTCATAACTGGAGTAACCATTGTTCACTAGCATTTGACGTAAGTATTTGAGCTCTGAGTGGAACATGTGCCACGAAGAACAAACAGAAATTGACAGCATAAAAATGCCCTCATAATATATTGGTCATGTCACCTCACCAGGATAGTTGCACAGTGTGATAGAATTAAGGATTTAAAGATGTTGAAAGCTCTCTATGTAAGGGAACGAGACCCTATCATTAATATAGAATTTAACAAGACAGCAGCCACACCATTGCACAACTCGTCTACCAAATATCGTATGAGGTACCCGACCTCAATCACCTTCTCCTTCCCCTCCCTCCCAAGGTGAGGTCCCAGCTTTCAGACGCTCCCTGAGATCCGGTGTCCTCGTTCCGTGACTGCCAATATTTAAAACTATGTTTCCTGTGTAGAACTGTCAATTGTGTATTATGTAACTGTGTAAAACTATTATTTATTAAAATTATCCTGAAGATGACTCCTTGTAGTCGAAACGTTAATTAAAAATGGAAGGCTTTGGACAACTTTTCTTTGCCCATCCTCCAAAAGCAAGATCTACTGCCAGAATACTTGAGAACGTTAGCACAAGATTAATAATTGTAAAAATGCTGCTGTGTTGAACTCAGTTTGTATAAGCGAGAACCTACGCCCATATCCTGTTTCACCGAAAAGCGCTAATTATTACAAAGACCATATGTAATGGATACGATATAGGTATGCTTGTCTACTAAAATTACCTCGGCGTTCTTCGTAATTCAGTTTATTGTGTTACAACAACTCTACTATAATTATTCGCCCCATTTTGGTGTCTGGTCAACGGTAAAACAAACAAAATGAAGACAGTTCCCTCGGTTGTTTATCATAGTATACAATCTATACATTTGAATTTTTAGCCTTTCTTCATAGATACTCGTGTATATGAGTTATCACAGGTATCGATACCATACTCCTGTTTGTCACATGTTCCCATTGTATCTTCAGTTATGTGTTTGAAACAATGGTGGACTCTTCGAACACATAATGCGATAAATTTTAATCAATTTTGTTATTTTTTTCTTTGGGTCCATACTTAAGTGACACAATGTATTATAAAGTAGAATAAAGCAGTGAATAAAAGATATATAAATAAATAAGTAGGTACGCCTGAGGATATCTGTGTCCTTGAAAAAGGGCAGACATCTGAATCTCAAGAATTAAAAAGAAAAAAGTAAAAATATATTCTTGGTTGCAAACAATAACTGCACCGGGAGACCTCTACATCATGACCACAAACAATATAAGCTCAACCAACATATCATCATCCTCACAAATACAAATATATCACTATCTCTACCACATTGCCATCGCTATCACAATATCACAACCAATATTAGTATATCAAGTGATGACAATAAAATCGGTCAGAACATTTCAACAAACCTGTTTTTATGGAGAGCAAGGACGTTGGTAGTTATCATACGACCGTAGGAACGCAGTTTCGCTTTTTCTTATTACAGTAGTCATATTATAAAAGCAATTGAAAGAGTACACATATTAGAACAAATAGTATTCTATGGCTGGATAAGAATCGCATATAGTTTTAAGGCTGAAATAAAGCGTATATTTGTTTTCCATATCAGTTTTCAGCAACCAGCGTTCGACAGCAGAAGCATGATATAAAAGGCTTTCACCATTATCGTTGTCATCAGTGTCACTACCAACGCTGCATTCAACATGAGGGTTGCTATCATTGGTACGCTTGATATCAACTGGCTTGTAGTTTTAGCTCAACTTTTAAGCTTTAATGTTTACAGTAACTCTAATATGTTCTGTTGTTGATGTATTCATATGATCACAATTTTTTTTTTCTAAAATTATTTCCCATTTCCAGTTTTGAGTTTGGTCTTTGTTTCTGGACAACGGTTCCAGCAGCAGAGTCGCCAACCCGTCGTCTCTCCTGCTGTTCTTCTTGCCTCCAATGCCAGGATTCAACAACAGGAGCGACTTTTCCAGGAGAGTCAGAATTTCAATATTGATGGTCAATCTCAATTGAACTTAGGCGGCAGTCGGAATTTCCAGATGGATCTTGAAGCGCAAAGGTTTAGTGACAATGAATTCAGACAACCCACCTTTAGGGAAAACGAAGGTATCGGAAATCAGCCTACACAGGCACAAGTAACTCGCTTCAATGGACAAATTCAAAAAGAGAAGTCTCAGCAAGCCAACCAGAACACACAGTTCCTCCAACAGAATCAGCTCCTCCAGCAGTCGCAGGACTCCAGCCCCATCGACGGCGTGTTCGAACCCCTCAACCTTCCTTCTGGAGCTTACCTCCTCATGGGTCAGATCGACACTTCCTTCTCGTGCGCCGACCGTCCCTATGGCTACTACGCCGATCAGGGCAACGACTGCCGCGTCTTCCACGTGTGCAACCCTTACCTCTTCGACAATGGCCGTGTCGAGACTCAGCAGTACAGCTTCATGTGTAACGAACACACCGTCTTCGACCAGAAGGAGTTGACTTGCGTGGAACAGTACGCGGCCAATCCTTGTGAGGAGTCTTACCTCCACTACTCCAGGAATGAGGAGTTCGGACTCCCCCAAGAGAAAAATTAAACTTAGTCGCTGGTATGTGGTGTAACTACAAATTAAATAAATGTACATTGTATAGTTATTTAGATACTCATTAAAACTATTCTGAGGCCTCTCTTTTTCATTATTCTGGTTACGGAATTATCTTCAAAACCTACTATTTGCAATTGTAGGAAAAGGAATGAAATTGTGAGAAATCCTGTTGAGATACTGTGGCATGAAATACGTTTCAGCTTTGAACTGAGTAGAAATACTCGTATATCGAATCAACATGATCGCTATCAAATGAGAGCATAGACCAGGGAGCGCATTGCTTACCTCACACGCCGGGGCAAGGCCCCACGGTCTCTCCGATGAAGCTCACATGTAGCCAATTTTACCACTCAAAACTCACCCCGGCTCAACACAAGAATACGAAACGCTAGGATCCCATTAGAAGTTGACTTAGCTGGTGTGAACGCAGACTGCTCAGGCCTGTAAGACTTAACCAGATGTAAACAAGTCCGGGTCAGCTGCAGAAGGGCAAGCACTTTAACTGGCACACTGAGCAGTAGGTATTGCAGCACTGCCCGTCCCTTTTCCCCTTACAAATAGGGACAACCAGACCCTTTATATAAATAAAAACAAATGTAACATAATTACTCTAATACCTTTATATAAACAAAAACAAATGTGACATAATTACTCTAATACAGTTGATACAAATATATATCATTTCACAGAAACACGCACACACACATATACATAGAAACACACATAGTAATAATATCGAAATAAAAAAATTGAAGAAGTTATATATATGGACGCAAGAACACACCAGAAATGATGAATCAAATATTTTAGGCAATAATTAACACGGGTGAATAGTACGAGAGAGAAAAGAATAGAAATAATAGAAACATTATGAATTATTTGACAGTGAGGATGGAAAAAGTGCTTAGATTGCTGTAAAGATTGGAAACAAGGAAGGCCTCAGGAATCGGTGAGATATCAAAATGGATTCTGAAATAATGTATGGAAAAATTGCTAAACAAAGTACACAACTTGATCATTTGTTCGGTAGAAGAGAATAATGTACCATTAGACTGGAAATCAACAAATGTGATACCAGTTTACAAAGGAGGTAGCAGACAGGTACCACTAAATCAGAGATCAATGTTGATAGCTATAAGTGTGAGAAAATAGTAAAAGACAGATGGACGAAACATCTAGAATAGCAAAAAATATTATCAAAGTCAATTTGAATTCGGAGAAGAAAAGTTCTGGATCACAGACGTGGTAAGTTTTTAGTCTCTTGTGACTGACACGCTGCATGAGAGGAATGGGTGGACTGAATATTTGGACATGGAACAAAAATTACAAACTGGCACACAAGAGATTTATATGGAAATTAGAAAACATAGGAAGCCTTAGTGGAAACATTACAATGGATAAAATATTTCTTGACTCATGAGAACAATATCGAGAAAGGAAAAGTCAGAATGGAGCAAAGTAACCACCGGTGTACCACAAGCATTACTTTTGGTATATATTATGTTCCTTATATATAGTAATGACATGAGGGAAAAATAAATATTTATGCAAATATATATGCCAAAGATACAAAGATCATAACAAACGTGAGAAGCAAGAAGGACCGTATAAATGTTGCAAAGGAGCCTGTATACAGTAGAGTATATTAGTGAAGTCAGGGGTGGAAAAAAATTAATATAAATAGATACAATATATTGGAAATGAGCCCCCCCAAAAAAACAAAAAAACAAAAACAAAATAGGAAATATAATATCAAAAACAAAAGAGGAAAAGGACTTAGGTATCACAATCAAAGAAGACACATCACCTGAAGCTCACATGAAAAATAACAACAGAGATCTACAATATGTTGAAAAATATAAGGGTGGCTTTTCACTACATGGATGAGGTTATGGTGAAGAAAATAATTAAATTTTTGATACGGCCCAAACTGGAATACGCAGGGGTCATGTGGTCACCATAATTAAAGAAAAAAAAAAAAAAAAAAAAAAACAAAAAAAAAAATATATATATATATATATATATATATATATAAAGGTATATATATATATATATATATATATATATATGTGTACATATATATATATAAAGATGAGAGAATAAAAAAGGTGGCAACCAAGGTGATCCCTGGTCTAAACATGTTATATGAGGAAAGATTGAAGAAACTGCGACTATCCACCTTTTATGATCAAAGACAGAGTTGTCATGATAATCATGGCCGTACCCTCTCAGGGAGCAGGGGAGTGTTGAACTGTCCCCCCTTGGAATTTTTTAGTTTTTCAACTTCTACATTTTCTGATAACTACCCCACAAATACACTCGTCCCACAAACTATAGGTCCCTTCACTGGTTACTGCTAGATAACTGTATTTAGAGGACGATAATGAGAGGGATTATATAATTATAATGTATGAGGCATATCAGAAAATAATGTATGATAGAAAATGTAATGTTCTCATATTTGAAAACCATAGACCACCCACCCCACCTTTATGATACTTGAATAGTTGTCCCCTAACAAAAACTCACTAGTCTTCAGTCAGTGAACTAATCTCAGTACAATGTTGCAACATCCCTGGCACACTCAGTGACCATTTGGGTGGCCAGATGACACGCTCACTGGTCTGAGAATGGATATTGGGATGGATCCTTGAAACGAACTAAAATAGATTATTTACTCAATAAACTACCCCTAGCAAGTAAGTTTTCTTGTCAGTGGCCGCTGTCTTAGGAACATTTGTGCCCAGATCCCTGCCCCCTCCCACAGTCAGGGTTTTCTTAGTAAATTTTATTGCCTTCCCTTGCATTTGAGCCAGGGTACAGCCCTGATAAATACGAGTATATCTAAATTGTAAGCAGTTTTGGAAAAAGGGGGGAGAAAAGAATTACTCGTACGAGAAGAAAGATCGACAAGAGTTCCTATTAAAAAGATGAAGAAACAAACCTGTTTAAAATATGTGAAGAAGTATAGCTTTTCACATAAATATATAGACTAATGGAATAAGACAAAAATAGATCCCAAGCTAACACTCTAAAATATCTAAAGTAAAGGTCTGACAAATGAAGGATATGTGGATGTCTGTATGTATGTATGTGTGTGTGTGTGTGTGTGTGTGTGTGATTATGTATTCGTGCATTTCTTAGACCTAATGTTCGTATACATCAATTCTTTTACTACAATTACTTATATCACTCTATGTGCACATAGAGTATATCATATATATAAATTTGATGAACTTGATGTATGCCTCCCAAGTTCAAAATTGACACTTATTTTCTACCAAAGGAAATTAATAGGAAATTTACATGTTTATTCCTATTCTTGTAATTGCAAAAACGTTAGCATATGCCACCTAAGCGAGTTTTGAAAGAAATAATTTAAATGAAATTGTGAGAGTCCTCAGATCCTGGTACAAATGATTTATAAATCATAGGAACAGAAAAGGTTTTGAGATTTATTTTTCTTTGTAGATACATCACATACCAGCTACAAAGGTTTAATTTTTCTCTTGGGGGAGTCCGAACTCCTCGTTCCTGGAGTAGTGGAGGTAAGACTCCTGACAAGGGTTGGCCGCGTACTGTTCTACGCAAGTGAGCTCCTTCTGGTCGAAGACGGTGTGTTCGTTGCACATGAAGCTATACTGCAGGGTCTCGACACGGCCGTCGTCGAAGAGGTAAGGGTTACACACGTGGAAGACGCGGCAGTCGTTGCCCTGGTCGGCGTAGTAGCCATAGGGACGGTCGGCGCATGAGAAGGAAGTGTCGATCTGACCCATGAGGAGGTAAGCTCCAGAAGGAAGGTTGAGGGGTTCGAACATGCCGTCGATGGGGTTGGAGTCCTGCGACTGCTGGAGGAGCTGATTCTGGTTGATGAACTGTGTGTTCTGGTTGGCTTGCTGAGACTTCTCTTCTTGAATTTGTCCATTGAAGCGAGTTACTTGTGCCTGTGTAGGCTGATTCTCGATTCCTACATTTTCCCTCAAATTCGGCTGCCTGAATTCACTGTCACTTAAAGTTTGCACTCCAATATCTGCTCGGAGATTCAGATTGCCGTCGTAGTTCAACTGTGACTGAACATCAATATTGACATTCTGACTCTCCTGGAAAAGTCGCTCCTGTTGTTGAATCCTGGCGTTGGAGGCGAGAAGAACAGCGGGAGAAACGACGGGCTGGCGATTTTGCTGCTGGAACCGTTGTCCCGAAACAATGGCTAAACCCAGAACTGGAAAGGAGGAAAGGATGTTAGTACAAATCCCGTGAATAGGTTGATATATTAGATCTTGATATGATGACAGCATATAACATGCCACTTGATATCAAGCGTACCAATGATGGCAACCCTCATGTTGAATGCAGCGTTGGCAGTGACACTGATGACAACGAGAATGGAGAGAGCCTTTTATACCATGCTCCTGCGGTCGAACACTGGTTGCTGAAACTGATATGGAATAGAAACATATGCTTATTTTTAGCCTTTAAACCATGAGAAATTTCCATTCACCTTTGGAATGCTATATATTCTACAATGTGTATTTTTTCAATTGCTTGTATAATATAGATATGACTACTCATTATAGCGTCAAAATAGTAAAACTGCCTTTCTGAGGTCGTATGACAATCATCAACGTCCTTGCAGCCATAGAAACTGGTTTATTGAAATGCTTTAACCAATTTTATTTTCCTGACTTAATATACTTACACAATCCTCTTAATTGATCATGTTCGCTCTGCCAAATTCTTAGTTACATTATCAAAGTCATAACCGGAGTAACCATTGTTCACTAACATTTGGCGTAAGTATTTGAGCTCTGAGTGGAGCATGTGCCTCGAAGAACAAACAGAAATTGCCCCCCGTACATATGGCCTAATTATATATTGGTCATATGACACGTCACCTCACCAGGATAGCTGGAAAATGTAA
The DNA here is from genome assembly GCF_046742065.1 of Oratosquilla oratoria. NCBI lineage: Eukaryota > Metazoa > Arthropoda > Malacostraca > Stomatopoda > Squillidae > Oratosquilla > Oratosquilla oratoria. The sequence continues at coordinate 28,557,496 of NC_134818.1, read as the reverse complement.
TAGGATTAAAGATTTAAAGATGTTGAACACTCTCTATATAAGAAAACGAGCCCTTATCATTAATATACAATTTAATAAGACAGCAGCCATACCATTGCACAACTCGTCCACCAGATATCGTTGCAGAGGTACCCGACCTCAATCACCTCCGCCTACCCCTCCCTCTCCCTCTCCTCCTCCCCTTCCCTCCCAGCGTGAGGTCCCAGCTTTGAGACGCTCCCTGAGTGTCCACTGTCCTCGTTCCGTGACTGCCAATATCTAAACTTATGTTTCCTGTGTAGAAATGTCAATTGTGCATTATGTAATGGTAAGACTATTATTTACTAACATTATTCTGAAGATGACTCCCTGTAGTCGAAACGTTATTTAAAAATGGAAGGCTTTGGACAACTTGTCTTTGCCCATCCTCCAAAAGCAAGATCCACTGTCAGAATACTTGACAACATTAGTAGGAATATTAATTATTGTCAGAATGCTGTTGTGTTCAACTCAGTTGGTATTAGCGAGAACATGCGCCCATATCCTCTTTCACCGAAAAGTGCTAATTATTACAAAGACCATATGTACTGGATATGATATAGGTAAGTTTGTTTATTGAAATGATCTCGACGTTCTTCGTAGTTCAGTTTATTGTGTTACAACAACTCTACTATAATTATTCGCCCCATTTGGTGTCTGGTCAACGGTATAAAGAAAAAGAAGACAGTTCCCTCGGTTGTTTATCATAGTATACAATCTATACATTTGAATTTTTATCCTTTCGTGTGTATATGTGAGTTATCACCATAACGATACTAACAGGTACTATAGACACCATACACCTGTTTGTCACATGTTCAAATTGTGTCTTCAGTTATGTGTTCTACACAATGCTGGACACTTTGAATACATAATGCGATAAATTTCTAGACAATTTTGTTAATTTATTGTTTTTCAGTGAATGAAAAATATATGAATAAATAAGTAGGTACGCCTGAGAATATCTGTGCCCTTGAAAAAGGGCAGATATCTGAATCTTAAGAATTAAAAAGAAAGAAGTAAAAATATATTCTTGGTTGCAAACAATAACTGCACTGGGAGACCTCTACATAATGACCACAAACAATATAAGCTCAACCACCATATCATCAACCTCACAAATGAATATGTCACTATCTCTACCACATTGCCATTGCTATCACAATATCACAACCAACACGCTATTCCTCTTTGTGAGAAAAATTGTGTTAGTGTATCAAGTGATGACAATAAAATCGGTCAAAACATTTCAATAAACCTGTTTCTATGGAGAGCAAGGACGTTGGTAGTTGTCATACGACCGTAGGAATGCAGTTTCGCTTTTTCTTATTACAGTAGTCATATTATAAAAACAATTGAAAGAGTACACATATTAGAACAAATACTATTCTATGGCTGGATAATAATAGCATATAGTTTTAAGGCTGAAATAAAGCATATATTTGTTGTCCATATCAGTTTTCAGCAACCAGCGTTCGACACCAGAAGCATGATATAAAAGGCTTTCACCATTATCGTTGTCATCAGTGTCACTGCCAACGCTGCATTCAACATGAGGGTTACTATCATTGGTACGCTTGATATCAACTGGCTTGTAGTTTTAGCTCAACTTTTAAGCTTTAATGTTTACAGTAACTCTAATATGCTCTGTTGCTGATGTATTCATATGTTCACAAAATTTTCATGTTCTAATATTATTTCTCTTATCCAGTTTTGAGTTTGGTCTTTGTTTCTGGACAACGGTTCCAGCAGCAGAGTCGCCAACCCGTCGTCTCTCCTGCTGTTCTTCTTGCCTCCAATGCCAGGATTCAACAACAGGAGCGACTTCTCCAGGAGAGTCAGAATTTCAATAACGATGGTCAATCTCAATTGAACTTAGGCAGCAGTCGGAATTTCCAGACGGATCTTGAAGCGCAAAGGTTTAGTGACAATGAATTCAGACAACCCACCTTTAGGGAAAACGAAGGTATCGAGAATCAGCCTACACAGGCACAAGTAACTCTCTTCAATGGACAAATTCAAGAAGAGAAGTCTCAGCAAGCCAACCAAAACACACAGTTCATCCAACAGAATCAGCTCCTCCAGCAGTCGCAGGACTCAAGCCCCATCGACGGCGTCTTCGAACCCCTCAACCTTCCTTCTGGAGCTTACCTCCTCATGGGTCAGATCGACACTTCCTTCTCTTGTGCCGACCGTCCCTATGGCTACTACGCCGACCAGGGCAACGACTGCCGCGTCTTCCACATATGCAACCCTTACCTCTTCGACGACGGCCGTGTCGAGACTCAACAGCACAGCTTCATGTGCAACGAACACACCGTCTTCGACCAGAAGGAGCTCACTTGCGTAGAACAGTACGCGGCCAATCCTTGTGAGGAGTCTTACCTCCACTACTCCAGGAACGAGGAGTTCGGACTCCCCCAAGAGAAAAATTAAACTTAGTCGCTGGTATGTGATGTAGCTACAAATTGAATAAATGTACATTATAGTTATTTAGATACTCATTAAAACTATTCTGAGGCCTCTCTTTTTCATTATTTTGATTAAGAAAAAATCTTCAAAACCGATTTGGGTGGCAAATGCTTACACCATTTGCAATTGTAGGAAAGGGAACGAAATTTTGACAAATCCTGTTGAGTTACTGCGGCATGAAATACGTTTCAGCTTTGAACTAAGGAGACATACTCGTATATCGAATCAACATGATCACTATCAAATGAGAGCATACACCAGGGAGCGCATTGCTTAACTCACACGCCGGGGCAAGACCCCACGATCTCTCCGATGAAGCTCACATGTAGCCAATTTCACCACTCAAAACTCACGCCGGCTCAACACAAGAATACGAAACGCTAGGATCCGATAAGATATTGACTTAGCTGGCGTGAACGCAGACTGCTCAGGCCTGTAAGACTTAACCAGATGTGAACAAGTCCGTGTCAGCTGCAGAAGGGCAAGCACTTTAACTGGCACACTGAGCAGTAGGTGTTGCAGCACTGCTCGTCTTTTCACCTTACAAATAGGGACAACCAGACCCTTTATATAAGCAAAAACAAATGTGAAATAATTACTCTAATACCTTTATATAAACAAAAACAAATGTGACATAATCACTCTAATACAGTTGATACAAATATATATTTCACAGAAACACGCACACACACATATTCATATGAACACACACAGTAGTAATATCGAAATAAAAAAATGAAGAAGTTATATGTAAGGACGGAAGAACACATCAGAAATAATGAATCAAATATTTTAGGCAATAATTAACACGGGTGAATAGTACGAGGGAGAAAAGAATAGAAAGAATGGAAACATTATGAATTATTTGACATTGAGGATGGAAAAAGTACTTAGATTGCTGTAAAGATTGGAAACAAGGAAGGCCTCAGGAATCGGTGAGATATCAAATTGGATTCTGAAATAATGAATGGAACAATTGCTAAACAAAGTACACAACTTGATCATTTGTTTGGTAGAAGAGACTAATGTACCATTAGACTGGAAATCAACAAATGTGATACCAGTTTACAAAAGAGGTAACAGACAGATACCATTAAATCAGAGAGCAATGTTGATAGCTATAAGTGTGAGAAAATAATAAAAGACAGATGGACGAAACATCTAGAATAATAAAGAATATTATCAAACAGTCAATTTGAATTCGGAGAAGGAAAGTTCTGCATTACAGACGTGGTAAGTTTTTACTCTTTTGTGACTGATACGCTGCGTGAGAGGGATGGGTGGACTGAATATTTGGACATGGAACAAAAATTACAAACTGGCACACAAGAGATTTCTATGGAAATTAGAAAACATAGGAAGCCTTAGTGGAAACATTACAATGGATAAAATATTTCTTGACTCATGAGAACAATATCGAGAAAGGAAAAGTCAGAATGGAGCAAAGTAACCACCGGTGTACCACAGGCATTACTTTAGGTATCTATTATGTTCCTTGTATATATTAATGACATGAGGGAAAATAAGTAGTTATGCAAATATATATGCCAAAGATACAAAGATCATAATGAATGTGAGAAGCAAGAAGGACCGTATAGATGTTGCAAAGGAGCCTGTATAGAGTATATTAGTGAAGTCAGGGGTGGAAAAAAATTAATATAAATAGATACAATATATTGGAAATGAGCACCCCCCCAAAAAAAAAGATACAAAATAGGAAATATAATATCAAAAACAAAAGAGGAAAAGGACTTAGGTATCACAATCAAAGAAGACACATCACCTGAAGCTCACATGAAAAATAACAACAGAGATCTACAATATGTTGAAAAATATAAGGGTGGCTTTTCACTACATGGATGAGGTTATGGTGAAGAAAATAATTAAAATTTTGATACGGCCCAAACTGGAATACGCAGGGGTCATCTGGTCACCATAATTAAAGAAACCATATATATTTATATACATAGATATATATATATATACATATATATATGAATATATATATACATTATATATATATATATATATACTTATACATATATATATATATACATATATATATATATATATAGATATATATGTATGTATGTAAATATATATATAAAGATGAGAGAATAAAAAAGGTGGCAACCAAGGTGATCCCTGGTCTAAACATGTTATATGAGGAAAGATTGAAGAAACTGCGACTATCCACCTTTTATGATCAAAGACAAAGTTGTCATGATAATCAGGACCATACCCTCTCGGGGAGCAGGGGAGTGTGGAAGTGCCCCCCTTGGAATTTTTTAGTTTTTTAACTTCTACATTTTCTGATAACTACCCCACAAATACACTCGTCCCACAAACTATAGGTCCCTTTACTGGGTACTGCTAGATAACTGTATTTAGAGGACGATAATGAGAGGGATTATGAAATTATAATGTATGAGGCATATCAGAAAATAATGAATGATAGAAATTGTAATGTTCTCATGTGTGAAAACCATAGACCACCCACCCCACCTTTATGATACTTAAATGGTTGTTCCCTAACAAAAACTCACTAGTCTTCAGTCAGTGAACTAATTTCAGTACAATGTTGCAACATCCCTGGCACACTCAGTGACCATTTGGGTGGCCAGATGACACGCTCACTGGTTTGCGAATGGATATTTGGATGGATCCTTGAAACGAACTAAAATAGATTATTTACTGAAAAAACTACCCCAAACAAGTAAGTTTTCTTGTCAGTGGCCGTTGTCTTAGGAACATTTGTGACCAGATCCTTACCCCCTCTCACAGTCAGGGTTTTCTTAGAAAATTTTATTGCCCCCCCTTGCATTTGAGTCAGGGTACAGCCCTGATAAATACGAGTATATCTAAATTGTAAGCAGTTTTGGAGAAAGGGGGGAGAAAAGAATTACTCGTACGAGCAGAAAGATCGACAAGAGGTCCCATTAAAAAGATGAAGAAACAAACCTGTTTAAAATATGTGAAGAAGTATAGCTTTTCACATAAATATATAGACTAATGGAATAAGACAAAAATAGATCCCAAGCTAACACTATAAAATATTTAAAGTAAAGGTCTGACAAATGAAGGATATGTGGATGTCTGTATGTATGTGTGTGTGTGTGTGTGTGTGTGTGTGTGTGTGTGTGTGTGTGTGATTATGTATTTGTGTGTGTGTGCATTTCTTAGACCTAATGTTCGTATATATCAATTGTTTTACTACAATTACTTATATCACTCTATGTGCATATAGATTATATCATATATATAAATTTGATAAACTTGATGTATGCCTCCCTAGTTCAAAATTGACGCTTATTTTCCACCAAAGGAAATTAATAGGAAATTTACATGTTTATTCCTATTCTTGTAATTGCAAAAACGTTAGCATATGCCACCTAACCGAGTTTTGAGATGAAGTTATTTAAATGAAATTGTGAGAGGCCTCAGATATTTTTATAAATGAATATCTAAATATCGACCCATCCTGGTACAAATGATGTATAAATCATAGGAACAGAAAAGGTTTTGAGATTTATTTTTCTTTGTAGATGCATCACATACCAGCTACAGAGGTTTAAAATTTCTCTTGGGGGAGTCCGAACTCCTCGTTCCTGGAGTAGTGGAGGTAAGACTCCTCACAAGGGTTGGCCGCGTACTGTTCTACGCAAGTGAGCTCCTTCTGGTCGAAGACGGTGTGTTGGTTGCACATGAAGCTATACTGCAGGGTCTCGACACGACCGTCGTCGAAGAGGTAAGGGTTGCATACGTGGAAGACGCGGCAGTCGTTGCCCTGATCGGCATAATAGCCATAGGGACGGTCGGCGCACGAGAAGGAAGTGTCGATCTGACCCATGAGGAGGTAAGCTCCAGAAGGAAGGTTGAGGGGTTCGAACATGCCGTCGATGGGTTGGGAGTCCTGCGACTGATGTAGGAGCTGATTTTGGTTGATGAACTGTGTGTTCTGGTTGGCTTGCTGAGACTTTTCTTCTTGAATTTGTCCATTGAAGCGAGTTACTTGTGCCTGTGTAGGCTGATTCTCGATTCCTACATTTTCCCTCAAATTCGGCTGCCTGAATTCACTGTCACTTAAACTTTGCACTCCAATATCTGCTCGGATATTTAGATTGCCGTTGGAGTTCAACTGAGACTGAACATCGATATTGGCATTCTGACTCTCCTGGAAAAGTCGCTCCTGTTGTTGAATCCTGGCATTGGAGGCAAGAAGAACAGCAGGAGAGACGACGGGTTGGCGATTTTGCTGCTGGAACCGTTGTCCCGAAACAATGGCTAAACCCAGAACTGGAAAGGGGGAAAGGAATTTAGTACAAATCCCGTGAATAGGTTGATATATTAGATCTTGATATGATGACTGCATATAACATGCCACTTGATATCAAGCGTACCAATGATAGCAACCCTCATGTTGAATGCAGCGTTGGCAGTGACACTGATGACAACGAGAATGGAGAGAGCCTTTTATACCATGTTCCTGCGGTCGAACACTGGTTGCTGAAACTAATATGGAATAGAAACATATGCTTTTTTTTTAGCCTTTAAACCATGAGAAATTTCCATTCACCTTTAGAATGCTATATATTCTACAATGTGTATTTTTTCAATTGCTTGTGTAATATAGATATGACTACTCATTATAGCGTGAAAAAAGTAAAACTGCCTTTCTGAGGTCGTATGACAATCATCAACGTCCTTGCAGCCATAGAAACTGGTTTATTGAAATGCTTTAACCAATTTTATTTTCCTGACTTAATATACATACACAATCCTCTTAATTTATCATGTTCGCTCTGGTAAGTTCTTAGTTGCATTATCAAAGTCATAACCGTAGTAACCATTGTTCACTAACATTTGGCGTAGGTATTTGAGCTCTGAGTGGATCATGTGCCACGAAGAACAAGCAGAAATTGCCCCCCGTACATATGCCCTAATAATATATTGGTCATATGACATGTTACCTCAACAGGATAGCTGGAAAATGTAATAGGATTAAGGATTTAAAGATGTTGAACACTCTCTACTGTATATAAGGAAACGAGTCCTTATCATTAATATACAATTTAATAAGACAGCAGCCATACCATTGCACAACTCGTCCACCAGATATCGTTGCAGAGGTTCCCGACCTCAATCACCTCCGCCTACCCCTCCCTCTCCCTCTCCTCCTCCCCTTCCCTCCCAGCGTGAGGTCCCAGCTTTAAGACGCTCCGTGAGTGTCCAATGTCCTCGTTCCGTGACTGCCAATATCTAAACTTATGTTTCCAGTGTAGAAATGTCAATTGTGCATTATGTAATTGTAAGACTATTATTTACTAACATTATTCTGAAGATGACTCCCTGTAGTCGAAACGCTATTTAAAACTGGAAGGCTTTGGACAACTTGTCTTTGCCCATCCTCCAAAAGCAAGATCCACTGTCAGAATACTTGACAACATTAGTAGGAATATTAATAATTGTCAGAATGTTGTTGTATTCAACTCAGTTTGTATTAGCGAGAACCTACACCCATATCTTGTTTCACCGAAAAGCGCTAATTAATTATTACAAAGACCATATGTACTGGATATGATATAGGTATGTTTGTTTACTAAAATGATTTCGACTTTCTTCGTAGTTCAGTTTATTGTGTTACAACTCTACTATAATTATTCGCCCCGTTTGGTGTCTGGTCAACGGTATAACAAACAAAATGAAGACAGTTCCCTTGGTTGTTTATCATAGTATACAATCTATAAATTTGAAATTTTAGCCTCTCTTCGACACAATGGTGGACACTTTGAACACATAATGCAATAAATTTCTAAAGAATTTTGTTATTTTATTATTTTTCTCCTATGGGTCTATACATAAGTGACACCATGTATTATAAAGTAGAATAAAGCAGTGAATAAAAAATATATAGATAAATAAGTAGGTACGCCTGAGAATATCTGTGTCCTTGAAAAAGGGCAGATATCTGAATCTCAAGAATTAAAAAGAAAAAAGTAAAAATATATTCTTGGTTGTAAACAATAACTGCACCGGGAGACCTCTACATCATGACCACAAACAATATAAGCTCAACTACAATATCATCAATTTCACAAATACAAATATGTCACTATTTCTACCACATTGCCATCACTATCATGATATAAAAACCGACACCCTATTCCTCTTTGTGAGTAAAAAGATTGTATTTGTATATCAAGTGATGACAATAAAATCGGTCAAATCATTCCAATAAACCTGTTTTTATGGAGAGCAAGGACGTTGGTAGTTGTCATACGACCGTTGGAACGCAGTTTCGCTTTTTCTTATTACAGTATTCATATTATAAAAACAATTGAAAGAGTACACATATTAGAACAGATAGTATTCTATGGCTGGATAAGAATCGCATATATTTTTAAGGCTGAAATAAATTGTATATATGTTGTCCATATCAGTTTTCAGCAACCAGCGTTCGACAGCAGAAGCATGATATAAAAGGCTTTCACCATTATCGTTGTCATCAGTGTCACTGCCAACGCTGCAATGAACATGAGGGTTGCTATCATTGGTACGCTTGATATCAACTGGCTTGTAGTTTCAGCTCAACTTTTAAGCATTAATGTTTACGGTAACTCTGATATACTATGTTGCTGATGTATTCATATGTTCACAAAACTTTTTGTTCTAAAATTATTTCCCTTTTCCAGTTCTGAGTTTGGTCTTTGTTTCTGGACAACGGTTCCAGCAGCAGAGTCGCCAGCCCGTCGTCTCTCCTGCTGTTCTTCTTGCCTCCAATGTCAGGATTCAACAACAGGAGCGACTTTTCCAGGAGAGTCAGAATTTCAATAACGATGGTCAATCTCAATTGAACTTAGGCGGCAGTCGGAATTTCCAGATGGATCTTGAAGCGCAAAGGTTTAGTGACAATAAATTCAGACAACCCACCTTTAGGGAAAACGAAGGTATCGAGAATCAGCCTACACAGGCACAAGTAACTCGCTTCAATGGCCAAATTCAAGAAGAGAAGTCTCAGCAAGCCAACCAAAACACACAGTTCATTCAACAGAATCAGGTCTTCCAGCAATCGCAGGACTCTCACCCCATCGACGGCGTCTTCGAACCCCTCAACCTTCCCTCTGGAGCTTACCTCCTCATGGGTCAGATCGACACTTCCTTCTCGTGTGCCGACCGTCCCTATGGCTACTACGCCGACCAGGGCAACGACTGCCGCGTCTTCCACGTGTGCAACCCTTACCTCTTCGACGACGGCCGTGTCGAGACTCTGCAGTACAGCTTCATGTGCAACGAACACACCGTCTTCGACCAGAAGGAGTTGACTTGCGTGGAGCAGTACTCGGCCAATCCTTGTGAGGAGTCTTACCTCCACTACTCCAGGAACGAGGAGTTCGGACTCCCCCAAGAGAAAAATTAAACTTAGTCGCTGGTATGTGATGTAGCTACAAATTAAATAAATGTACATTATATAGTTATTTAGATACTCATTAAAATATTCTGAGGCCTCTTTTTCATTATTTTGATTAAGAAAAAATCTTCAAAACCGACTTAGGTGGCATTTGTAGGAAAAGGAATGAAATTGTGAGAAATCCCGTTGAGTTACTCTGGTATGAAATACGTTTCAGCTTTGAACTGAGGAGACATACTCGTACATCGAATCAACGTCATCGCTATCAAATGAGAGCATACACCAGGGAGCGCATTGCTTACCTCACACAACGGCGCAAGTCCCCACGGTCTCTCCGATGAAGCTCACATGTAGCCAATTTTACCACTCAAAACTCACCCCGGCTCAACACAAAAATACGAAACGCTAGGATCCGATAAGATAGTGACTTACCTGTCGTGAACGGAGACTGCTCAGGCCTGTAAAACTTAACCAGATGTGAACAAGTCCGGGTCAGCTGCAGAAGGGCAAGCACTTTGACTGGCACACTAAGCAGTAGGTGTTGCAGCACTGCCCGTCTCTTTTTCCCCTTACAAATAGGGACAACCAGACCCTTTATATAAACAAAAACAAATGTGACATAATTTCTCTAATACCTTTATATAGAAAAATAAATGTGACATAATTACTCTAATACAGTTGATACAAATATACATAATTTCACAGAAACACGCACACACACATATACATACAAATACACATAGTAGTAATATCGAAATAAAAAATTGAAGAAGTTATATGTAAGGACGCAAGAACACATCAGAAATAATGAATCAAATATTTTAGGCAATAATTAACACGGGTGAATAGTACGAGAAAGAAAAGAATAGAAAGAATGGAAACATTATGAATGCCTTGACAGAGAAAATGGAAAAAGTACTTAGATTGCTGGAAAAATCGGAAACAAGGAAGGCCTCAGGAATCGGTGAGATATCAAATTGGATTCTGAAATAATGTATGGAACAATTGCTAAACAAAATACGCAACTTGATCATTTGTTCGCTAGGAGAGAATAATGTACCATTAGACTGGAAATCAACAAATGTGATACCAGTTTACAAAGGAGGTAGCAGACAAGTACCACTAAATCAGAGACCAATGACGATAGCTACAAGTGTGAGAAAATAGTAAAAGACAGATGGACGAAACATCTAGAATAGCAAAAAATATTATCAATTTGAATTCGGAGAAGGAAAGTTCTGCATTACAGACGTGGTAAGTTTTTACTCTCTTGTGACTGATACGCTGCGTGAGAGGGATGGGTGGACTGAATATTTGGACATGGAACAAAAATGACAAACTGGCACATACGAGATTTATTTGGAAATTAGAAAACATAGGAAGCCTCAGTGGAAACATACTAAAATGGATAAATGATTTCTTGACTTATGAGAACAGTAGTGAGAAAGGAAAAGTCAGAATGGAGCAGAGTAAACAACGGTGTACCACAGGCATTACTTTTGGTGTCTATAATGTTCCTAGTATATATCAATAACATGAGGGAAAAATGGATAGTTATCCAAACATATTTGCCAAAGATACAAAGATCATAATGAATGTGAGAAGCAAGAAGGACCGTATAAATGTTGTAAAGGAGCCTGTATAAAGTATATTAGTGAAATCAGGGGTAGAAAGAAATTAATATAAATAGATACAATATATTGGAAAATGAATTACAAAATAGGAAATATAATATAAAAAACTAAAGAGAAAAAGGACATAGGTATCACCTGAAGCTCACATGAAAAATGTATTGAAAAATATAATTTTCACTACATGGATGAGGTTATGGTGAAGAAAATCATGAAAATTTTGATACAGCCCAAACTGGAATACACAGGGGATGCCGACAACGATATATATATATATATATATATATATATATATATATATATATATATATATATATATATATATATATATACATATATATATATAAAGATGAGAGAATAAAAAAAGTGGCAACCACCTATTATGATCGAAGACAGAGTTGTCATGATAATCAGTGCCGTACCCTCTCGGGGAGCAGGGGAGTGGGGAACTGCCCCCCCTTGGAATTCTTTAATTTTTTAACTTCTACATTTTCTGATAACTACCCCACAAATACACTCGTCCCACAAACTATAGGTCCCTTCACTGGTTACTGCTAGATAACTGTATTAAGAGGACGATAATGAGAGGGATTATAAAATTATAATGTATGAGGCATATCAGAAAATAATGTATGATAGAAAATGTAATGTTCTTTTATGTGAAAACCACCTATATGATATTTAAATGGTTGTCCCCTAACAAAAACTCACTAGTCTTCAGTCAGTGAACTAATCTTAGTACAATGTTGCAACATCCCTGGCACATTCAGTGACCATTTGGGTGGCCAGATGACACGCTCACTGGTCTGCGAATGGATATTGGGATGGATCCTTGAAACGAACTAATATAGATTATTTACTGAAAAAACTACCCCAAACAAGTAAGTTTTCTTGTCAGTGGCCACTGTCTTAGGAACATTTGTGACCAGATCCTTACCCCCTCCCACAGTCAGGGTTTTCTTAGTCAATTTTATTGCCCCCCTTGCATTTGAGTCAGGGTACGGAGCTGATATGTACAAGTATATCTAAATTATAAGCAGTTTTGGAGAAAGGGGGAGAAAAGAATTACTCGTGCGAGAAGAAAGATCGACAAGAGGTTCTATTAAAAAGATGAAGATACAAACCTCTTTAAAATATGTGAAGAAATATAGCTTTTCACATAAATGTATAGACTAATGGAATAAGACAAAAATGAATCCCAAGCTAACACTATAAAATATTTAAAGTAAAGGTCTGACAAATGAAGGATATGTGGATGTCTGTATGTATGTGTGTGCGTGTGTGTGTGTGTGTGTGTGTGTGATTATGTATTTGTGTGTGTGTGCATTTCTTAGACCTAATGTTCGTATATATCAATTGTTTTACTACAATTACTTATATCACTCTATGTGCATATAGATTATATCATATATACAAATTTGATGAACTTGATGTATGCCTCCCTAGTTCAAAATTGACGCTTATTTCCCCTCAAAGGAAATTAATAGGAAATTTACATGTTTATTCCTATTCTTGTAATTGCAAAAACGTTAGCATATGCCACCTAACCGAGTTTTGAGATGAAGTTATTTAAATGAAATTGTGAGAGTCCTCAGATATTTTTGTAAATGAGTATCTAAATATCGACCCATCCTGGTACAAATGATGTATAAATCATAGGAACAGAAAAGGTTTTGAGATTTATTTTTCTTTGTAGATGCATCACATACCAGCTACAAAGGTTTAATTTTTCTCTTGGGGGAGTCCGAACTCCTCGTTCCTGGAGTAGTGGAGGTAAGACTCCTGACAAGGGTTGGCCGCGTACTGTTCTACGCAAGTGAGCTCCTTCTGGTCGAAGACGGTGTGTTGGTTGCACATGAAGCTATACTGCAGGGTCTCGACACGACCGTCGTCGAAGAGGTAAGGGTTGCATACGTGGAAGACGCGGCAGTCGTTGCCCTGATCGGCATAGTAGCCATAGGGACGGTCGGTGCACGAGAAGGAAGTGTCGATCTGACCCATGAGGAGGTAAGCTCCAGAAGGAAGAGAAATTTCCATTCACCTTTGGAATGCTATATATTCTACAATGTGTATTTTTTAAATTGCTTGTATAATATAGATATTACTACTCATTATAGCGTCAAAATAGTAAAACTGCCTTTCTGAGGTCGTATGACAATCATCAACGTCCTTGCAGCCATAGAAACTGGTTTAGTGAAATGCTTTAACCAATTTTATTTTCCTGACTTAATATACATACACAATCCTCTTAATTTATTATGTTCGCTCTGGTAAGTTCTTAGTTACATTATCAAAGTCATAACCGGAGTAACCATTGTTCACTAACATTTGGCGTAAGTATTTGAGCTCTGAGTGGAGCATGTGCCACGAAGAACAAGCAGAAATTGCCCCCCGTACATATGCCCTAATAATATATTGGTCATATGACATGTTACCTCAACAGGATAGCTGGAAAGTGTAATAGGATTAAGGATTTAAAGATGTTGAACACTCTCTATATAAGGAAACGAGCCCTTATCACTAATATACAATTTAATAAGACAGCAGCCATACCATTGCACAAATCGTCCACCAGATATCGTTGCAGAGGTTCCCGACCTCAATCACCTCCGCCTACCCCTCCCTCTCCCTCTCCTCCTCCCCTTCCCTCCCAGCGTGAGGTCCCAGCTTTGAGACGCTCCCTGAGTGTCCAGTGTCCTTGTTCCGTGACTGCCAATATTTAAACACATGTTTCCTGCGTAGAAATGCCAATTGTGCATTATGTAACTGTGTAAGACTATTATTTACTAACATTATTCTGAAGATGACTCCCTGTAGTCGAAACGTTATTTAAAAATGGAAGGCTTTGGACAACTTGTCTTTGCCCATCCTCCAAAAGCAAGATCCACTGTCAGAATACCTGACAACATTAGTAGGAATATTAATAATTGTCAGAATGTTGTTGTGTTCAACTCAGTTGGTATTAGCGAGAACATGCACCCATATCCTCTTTCACCGAAAAGCGCTAATTATTACAAAGACCATATGTACTGGATATGATATAGGTAAGTTTGTTTATTGAAATGATCTCGACGTTCTGCGTAGTTCAGTTTATTGTGTTACAACAACTCTAACTATAATTATTCGCCCCATTTGGTGTCTGGTCAACGGTATAAAGAAAAAGAAGACAGTTCCCTCGGTTATTTATCATAGTATACAATCTATACATTTGAATTTTTATCCTTTCGTGTGTATATGTGAGTTATCACCATAACGATACTAACAGGTACCATAGACACCATACACCTGTTTGTCACATGTTCAAATTGTGTCTTCAGTTATGTGTTCTACACAATGGTGGACACTTTGAATACATAATGCGATAAATTTCTAGACAATTTTGTTATTTTATTGTTTTTCAGTGAATGAAAAATATATGAATAAATAAGTAGGTACGCCTGAGAATATCTGTGCCCTTGAAAAAGGGCAGATATCTGAATCTTAAGAATTAAAAAGAAAGAAGTAAAAATATATTCTTGGTTGCAAACAATAACTGCACTGGGAGACCTCTACATAATGACCACAAACAATATAAGCTCAACCACAATATCATCATCCTCACAAATGAATATGTCACTATCTCTACCACATTGCCATCGCTATCACAATATCACAACCAACACGCTATTCCTCTTTGTGAGAAAAATTGTGTTAGTGTATCAAGGTATGGCAATAAAATCGGTCAAAACATTTCAATAAACCTGTTTTTATGGAGAGCAAGGACGTTGGTAGTTGTCGTACGACCGTAGGAACGCAGTTTCGCTTTTTCTTATTACAGTAGTCATATTATAAAAGCAATTGAAAGAGTACATATATTTGAACAAATACTATTCTATGGCTGGATAATAATAGCATATAGTTTTAAGGCTGAAATAAAGCATATATTTGTTGTCCATATCAGTTTTCAGCAACCAGCGTTCGACAGCAGAAGCATGATATAAAAGGCTTTCACCATTATCGTTGTCATCAGTGTCACTGCCAACGCTGCATTCAACATGAGGGTTACTATCATTGGTACGCTTGATATCAACTGGCTTGTAATTTTAGCTCAATTTTTAAGCTTTAATGTTTACAGTAACTCTGATATGCTCTGTTGTTGATGTATTCATATGTTCACAAAATTTTCATGTTCTAATATTATTTCCCTTTTCCAGTTCTGAGTTTGGTCTTTGTTTCTGGACAACGGTTCCAGCAGCAGAGTCGCCAACCCGTCGTCTCTCCTGCTGTTCTTCTTGCCTCCAATGCCAGGATTCAACAACAGGAGCGACTTCTCCAGGAGAGTCAGAATTTCAATAACGATGGTCAATCTCAATTTAACTTAGGCGGCAATGTGAATTTCCAGACGAATCTTGAAGCGCAAAGGTTTAGTGACAATGAATTTAGACAACCCACCTTTAGGGAAAACGAAGGTATCGAGAATCAGCCTACACAGGCACAAGTAACTCTCTTCAATGGACAAATTCAAGAAGAGAAGTCTCAGCAAGCCAACCAGAACACACAGTTCCTCCAACAGAATCAGCTCCTCCATCAATCGCAGGACTCTCACCCCATCGACGGCGTCTTCGAACCCCTCAACCTTCCTTCTGGAGCTTACCTCCTCATGGGTCAGATCGACACTTCCTTCTCGTGTGCCGACCGTCCCTATGGCTACTACGCCGACCAGGGCAACGACTGCCGCGTCTTCCACGTATGCAACCCTTACCTCTTCGACGACGGCCGTGTCGAGACTCTGCAGTATAGCTTCATGTGCAACGAACACACCGTCTTCGACCAGAAGGAGTTGACTTGCGTGGAGCAGTACGCGGCCAATCCTTGTGAGGAGTCTTACCTCCACTACTCCAGGAACGAGGAGTTCGGACTCCCCCAAGAGAAAAATTAAACTCAGTCGGTGGTATGTGGTGTAACTACAAATTAGATAAATGTACATTATGTATTTATTTAGATATTCACTTGAAAAATATTGTGAGCCCTCTCTTTTTCACTATTCTGATTACAAAAAAATCTTCAAAACCGACTAAGGTGGCAAATGCTTACACCATTTGCAATTATAGGAATAGGAATGACATTGTGACAAACCCTGTTGAGTCACTGTGGTATGAAATACGTTTCAAATTTGATTTGAGGAGACATAATCGTACATCGAATCAACATGATCGCCATGAAATGAGAGCATACACCAAGGAGCGCATTGCTTAACTCACACACCGGCACAAGTCCTCACGGTCTCTCCGATGAAGCTCACATGTAGACAATTTCACCACTCAAAACTCAGGCCGACTCAGCACAAGAATACGAAACGCTAGGATCCCATTTGAAGTTGACTTAGCTGGCGTGAACGCAGACTGCTCAGGCCTCTAAAATCTAACCCGATATAAACAAGTCCGTGTCAGCTACAGAATGGCAAGTACTTTAACTGGAACAGTAAGCAGTAGTTGTTGCAGTCCTGCCGGTCCCTTTTCACTTTACAAATAGGGACTACCAGACCCTTTATATAAAGAAAAACAAATATAACATAATTATTCTAATACAGTTGATACAAATATATATTATTTCACAGAAACACGCACACACACGCATACACACAAACACACAAAGTAGGAATATCGATATAAGAAGTTATATGTAAGGAAGCATGAACACAAGCAGAAATAATAAATAAAATAATTTAGGCAATAATCAACACGGGTGAATAGTACGAGAAAGAAAAGAATAGAAAGAATGGAAACATTATAAATGATTTGACAGTGAGAATGGAAAAAGGGCTCAGAATGTTGGAAAGTTTGGAAACAAGAAAAACCTCAGGAACCGGTGGGATATCAAATTGGATTCTGAAATGATGTTTGGAACAACTACTGAACAAAGTACACAATTTGATAATTTGTTCGCGGGAAGAGAATGATGTACCATTACATTGGAAATCAACAAAGGATTACAAAGGATTACAAAGGCGGAGCATGCCGACAGGAGACCTTTTGATACCAATTTATAAAGGAGGTAACAGACAGGTACCACTAAATTAGAGACCAGTGTCGATAGCAAAAAAGTGTGAGAAAGTAGTAAAAGACAAAAAATACTATCAAACAATCAATTTGAATTCGGAGAAGGAAAGTTTTGCATTACAGACCTGCTAAGCTTTTACTCGAGAGTGACTGATGCACTGCATGAGAGGGATGGGTCAACTATATTTGGACTTGGACAACAATGACAAATTGGCACACACGAGATTGATATGGAAATTAGAAAACTTAAGAAGCTTTAATGGAATCATAATAGAATGGAAAAAAGATTTCATGAGAGAAAGACGTATGAATGGATAAAAGATTTCATGAGAGAAAGACGTATGAATGGATAAAAGATTTCATGAGAGAAAGACGTATGAATGGATAAAAGATTTCATGAGAGAAAGACGTATGAGTACAGTTGTGAGAAAGGAAGTCAGAATGGAGAAAAACAATTACCGATGTACCACAGGCATTACTTTTGGTGTCTATTATATTCCTAGTATACATTAATGATATGATGGAAAAAATAAATAGTTATGCAAAGATATTTGCCAAAGATATAAAGATCATAAAGAATGTTAGAAGCAAGGAGGACTGCATAATATTGCAAAGGAGCCTATGTAAAGTATATTAGTGAAGTTAGGAGTGGAAATCAAAATTTAATATGAATAGATACAAAATATTGGAAATGAGCCAAAAAATGGATTACAAAATAGGTAATATAGTATCAAAAACAAAAGAGGAAAAGGACTTGTATCATAATCAAAGAAGCTCACGTCAAAAATAAGAGCAGAGACCTACAATATGTTGAAAAATATAAAACTGTTTTTCACTACATGGATGAGGTTTTGGTGAAGAAAATAATTTAAATTTTGATATACGGCCCAAACTGGAATATGCAGAGGTCATGTAGTCACCATACCTAAAGAAATATATATATAAAGATGAGGGAATAAAAAAAAGTGTCAACCAAGGGGATCCCTGGTCTAAACATGTTATATGAGAAAAGATTGAAGAAACTGGAACCATCTACCTTTTATGATCGAAGACAGATTTGTCATGATAATCAGGGCCGTACCCTCTCGGGGGAGTAGTGGGAGGGCGGCAACTGCTCCTCCCCCTGGAATTTTTAATTTTTTAACTTCTACATTTTCTGATAATTACCCCACCAATACACTCCTTCCACAAACTATAGGTTCCTTCACTGGTTATTGCTAGATCACTGTATTTAGATGACAATAATGTACCTCGAGAGGGATTATAAATGTGTAATGTATGAGCCATATCACAAAATAATGTATGATAGGAAAGGTAATGTTTTCACATGTGAAAACCAATTACTTATATCACTCTATGTGCACATAGAGTATATCATATATATAAAGTTGTGATTGATTATGCCATTCGATGTATGTCTCCCTATCTCACCACCGTTGTTACCATGGTTTACTGTTCCCTTTTCTAGTTTTGTATTTCTTCTCTTACTTTCTACTTTCTTTTCAACACTATCTTGTTACGTATGATACTTCACTTTCTGTTTTCAATTGTAGTATTATTCAACAGACTTACTCTGTCCATGAGTGGGGAATTAAACTGATCTTAAATTTTCTGTTTTTCCTTCCCGAAAAAATATACTTGGCTTTTCAATTCACACCAAGGAACTCCCATCTGAAATCCTCAATTTGATCACTAGGTCAGTTCGCACTGGCGTCATGATTTGTTTAGTCCAATGGTCTTTAATTTTACATCTAAGTACCTCCCCTACGGGCGTATATTTACTCCTATGAACCAATTGAATTTTCTCCTCCTCCACCCTTTCTCCAATCAGAAAGCCAGTTACAAACCCCTTAAGTAATGTTGCTTAATCAAGCAATCTCAAAATCAATGCATTACCGACTTAGTTTACATAAAGTTACATCAGCATAATACAGCAAGGAAAACGGGTCCCCAGCAGTTGTTTGCAAACTTTAGGCGAGGATCAAGGTTGTGCAATTTCTTCGTCTACGACTGTTGTTTACCAAACGTCCAACTCATAAAAATGGGTTTCTCGTCACCTACCCCTTTATGTACCTCATTTGTCTATCCTTATCTACAAGCCTCTTATATCCTAGTTCAAAGTTGGCATTTATTTCCTACCAAAGGAAATTGATAGAAAATTTACACATATATTCCTATTCTTATAATTGCCTAAGCGTTAGCATATGCCACCTAAGACATTTTTGAAAGAAGTTATTTAAATGAAATAGTGAGATGCCTCAGAATGTTTTTATAAATGAGTATATAAATATCGACCCATCCTGGTACAAATGATGTATAAATCATAGGAACAGAGAATGTTTTGACATTTATTTTTCTTTGTAGATATATCACATACCAGCGACTAAGTTTAATTTTTCTCTTGGGGAAGTCCGAACTCCTCGTTCTTGGAGAAGTGGAGGTAAGACTCCTCACAAGGGTTGGCTGAGTACTGTTCCACGCAAGTCAACTCCTTCTGGTCGAAAACAGTGTGTTCGTTGCACATGAAGCTGTACTGCTGAGTCTCGACACGGCCGTCGTCGAAGAGGTAAGGGTTGCACACGTGGAAGACGCGGCAGTCGTTGCCCTGGTCGGCGTAGTAGCCATAGGGACGGTCGGCGCACGAGAAGGAAGTGTCGATCTGACCCATGAGGAGGTAAGCTCCAGAAGGAAGGTTGAGGGGTTCGAAGACGCCATCGATGGGGTTGGAGTCCTGCGACTGATGAAGGAGCTGATTCTGGTTGATGAACTGTATGTTCTGTGTGGCTTGCTGAGACTTCTCTTCTTGAATCTGGGTATTGGAAAGAGTTAATTGTGCTTGTTTAGGCTGATTCTCGATACCTTCGTTTTCCCTAAAGGTGGGTTGTCTGAATTCATTGTCACTAAACCTTTGCGCTTCAAGATTCGTCTGGAAATTCACATTGCCACCTGAGTTAAATTGAGACTGAACATCGATATTGGCATTCTGACTCTCCTGGAAAAGTCGCTCCTGTTGTTGAATCCTGGCATTGGAGGCGAGAAGAACAGCGGGAGAAACGACGGGCTTGCGATTTTGCTGCTGGAACCGTTGTCCCGAAACAATGGCTAAACCCAGAACTGGAAAGGGGGAAATTAATTTAGTGCAAAGAAATCCCGTGAACAGGTTGATACATTAGATCTTGATACAACGACAGCATATAAGAAAATATTTGATATCAAGCGTACCAAAGATGGCAACCCTCATGTTGTATGCAGCGTTGGTAGTGACACTGATGACAACGAGAATGGAGAGAGCCTTTTATACCATGATCCTGCGGTCGAACAGTAGTTGCTGAAATATGATATGGAATGCAAACATATGCTTATTTTTAGCCTTTAAATCAGGAGAAATTTTCATGTATCCTTAGAATGCTATATTTTGTACAATGCGTATTTTTTCAATTGCTTGTTATATAGATATGACTACTCAATATAGTGAGAAAAAGTGAAACTGCTTTTATGAGGTCGTATGAGAACCATCAACGTCCTTGCAACCATAGAAACTGGTTTATTGAAAGGTTTTCACCGATTTGATTTTTCTAGGTTAATATACCTACACGATCTTTCTCTTAAGGAAGAATAGGATTAAGGTTACAATACTGTGATAGTGTTGGCAGTGTGGTAGAAATACTAAAGTGTTTGTGTTGATAGGTATGATGACATGATGGTTGGGAGAATATTAATCTTGTTCATGATGATAGAAGCCTTCCGGTGTAAATATCATTTCCAGTTATCCTCGGTCGTTCCCAAGATTCACTCCTCATACCTCTGCCTTCCACACCTCTTTTAATAAGATTTCTTCTCTCATTCTTTCCGTGTGTCCAAACCATTCCAATACTCTTTCACCAGCCCTACCATTCTTCCCAAAACTTTCATTTCAAACACATTCTAACCTTTCCTCTCTGCCTCTCATAAATTCCAGGTCTCTGCTCCCGTCTAGGGTGTTGCCTGAATGTTATCGTGCAGTATAATTTGCGCAGTAGCATGCAGCCGATACTTTAGGACTGCATGGGGCGTCCCTACGAACCAGAATCACGTATAATTTTGTCTATGTTAGAGGAAATCCCTACTTACAGATAATGTTACTCTATTGTACTTCGACTCTCCCTCCGTTTTGCTGCCCCCTTTTCAATACTTTCCTGTACCGCTTCGTTGATTATATATATTTATATATATATATATATATATATATATATATATATATATATATATATATATATGTATGTATGCATATTTATATATATGTATATATATATGTATATATATATATATATTCATATATATATATATATATATAAGTATATATATATGTATATATAAAATTTCGACTCTGTCCTCTGCAATAGGGGGAAGAAATAATACTGCGCCTTAATCTTCCTACTCGGGTCGTACAGGCGGGGACAAGGCATCCTACTCTTTGTAATCCTAATAGGTAGATTCCTACAAGAAGTTAGTATTGTTATTTGTGACAGACAAATACTTTTTATAACAAAAATAAGAGAGAATCACTGAAAATACTATCAACTCCCAAATACCAAGGCAAGACCATAATACAAGGAGAGAGAAGACTATATGTAGAAGACAGATCAAAAGTGATATCAAATCCTAATAGGTGAAATTTCAAAAGTTTACTGATCTAAGGAACAAATATTTTTCTTTTTCAGGGGCTCTATGATCTAGAACTAAAAATTTTAGATGACTATTATAAAGTGAAATAAAACAAAGAATAGTATAAAAGAGAGAGATAGTTAAGCGCGACTGAGAATATCTGTGTCTTTGAAGAAGAGAAGGAATGAACTCCAAGAAATAAAGAGTAAAATTGTAAAAAGTATAACGGTGAGCCATAATTCCAAATATCAGAAATGAATCATACTAGAATAAAGTAAAACACATGAATCTTCTTTCCCTAAAAAAGCGTAGATTCAGGGGTGATTTGATACAGGTCATTAAGATTCTAAAGGGACTTAACATCAAAAGTGACGAGATTTTCACACTGAATACGAATCAGAATAGAAATAATTATCTCAAACTGTCAGGAAGTATATCTAACTTGGAAGTGGGTAGAAACAACTTCGTCAACCGTGTAGTAAATGAATGGAATAAACTTCCTGCAGAGGCAGTGCAATGTAGTGCAGTTCGAAGTTTTAAGATTCATTTAGTGAAGCACTTAAGAACTATGCTGTAATGCCTGCCATTTTATTTTATTTTATATATTTATTATTATTTATTTAGTTATTATTATCTATCTGTTTATTTTTTGTTATTTATTTATGTATTAACTATTATGAATTATGTCTATATTTCTGTTTGTTTATTTATTATATATCATTACTTATCTATTTTATTTCTTTATCTATTTCTTTCATTTATTTGTTTGTCTATTCCGCATCCGACATAGTCTATATGGACCAAAAAGTCTCCTGCTGGCATGGTCTTCTTTTGTAATCCTTTGTAAAAATATCTTGTTGACTGGAAATGATAATTACACAGGAAGCTTTCTATCATCATGAACAAGATTAACATTATCCCAACCATCATGTCATCATACCCACTAGCACAAGCACATCAGTATCTCTACCACACTACTAACACTATCACAGCATTATGACCTTACTCCTATTCTTCCTTATGAAAAAGATTGTATAAGTATATCAAATCATAGAAATAAAATCAGTTAAAGGATTATAATAAACCAGTTTCTATGGTTGCAAGGACGTTGATGGTTGTCATACGACCTCAGAAAAGTAGTTTCACTTTTTTCTCATTATAATGAGAAGTCATATCTATATTATACAAGCAATTGAAAAATTACGCATTGTAGAAATATAGCATTACAAGGATCAATGGAACTTTTCATGGTTTAAAGGCTAAAATTAAGCATATGTTTGTATTCCATATCAATTTTCAGCAACCAGTGTTCGACCGCAGGAACATGGTATAAGTGCTCTCTCCATTCTCGTTGTCATCAGTGTCACTACCAACGCTGCAATCAACATGAGGGTTGCTATCTTTGGTACGCTTGATATCAAGTATTTTTTTGTATGCTGTCATCATAACAATATCTAATGTATCAACCTGTTCACAGGATTTATACTAAATTCATTTCCTCCTTTCCAGTTCTGGGTTTAGCCATTGTTTCGGGACAACGGTTCCAGCAACAAAATCGCCAGCCCGTCGTCTCTCCTGCTGTTCTTCTCGCCTCCAATGCCAGGATTCAGCAACAGGAACGACTTTTCCAGGAGAGTCAGAATTTCAATAACGATGGTCAATCTCAGTTTAACTCGGGCGGCAATGTGAATTTCCAGGCGGATCCTGAAGCGCAAAGGTTTAGTGACAATGAATTCAGACAACCCACCTTTAGGGAAAATATAAATATCGAGAATCAGCCTACAGAAGCACAAGTAACTATTTTCAATGGCCAAATCCAAGAAGAGAAGTCTCAGCAAGTCACACAGAACACACAGATCATCAATCAGAATCAGCTCCTTCATCAGTCGCAGGACTCTCACCCCATCGACGGAGTCTTCGAACCCCTCAACCTTCCTTCTGGAGCTTACCTCCTCATGGGTCAGATCGACACTTCCTTCTCGTGCGCCGACCGTCCCTATGGCTACTTCGCCGACCAGGGTAACGACTGCCGCGTCTTCCACGTATGCAACCCTTACCTCTTCGACGACGGCCGTGTCGAGACTCAGCAGTACAGCTTCATGTGCAACGAATACACCGTCTTCGACCAGAAGGAGTTGACTTGCGTGGAACAGTACGCAGCCAACCCTTGTGAGGAGTCTTACCTCCACTTCTCCAAGAACGAGGAGTTCGGACTTCCCCAAGAGAAAAATTAAACTTTGCGGCTGGTATGTGATATATCTACAAAGAAAAATAAATTTAAAAAAATTCTCTGTTCCTTTGATTTATACATCATTTGTACCAGGATGGGTTGATATTTAAATACTCATCTATAAAAACATTCTGAGGCCCCTCACTATTTCATTTAAATAACTTCTTTCAAAAATGTCTTAGGTGGCATATGCTAACGCTTTTGCAATTATAAGAATAGGAATATATATATATATATATGAAATTTTTCTATTAATTTCTTTTGGTGAAAATAAGTGCCAACTTTGAACTAGGGTGTAAGAGGCTGGCAAATAAGGATAGACAAGTGAGGTAGATAGAGGGGTAGGTGGCGAGAAATCTATTTTTATGAGTTGAATGTTTGGTAAATAACAGTCGTAGGCGAAGAAATTACACAACCTCTTTCCTCGCCTAAAGCTTACAAACAACTGCTGGGGACCCGATTTTATTGCTGTATTATGCTGATGTAACATTATGTAAACTAAGTCGGTAATGCATTGATTTCGAGATTGCTTGATTAAGCAATATTACTTAAGGCGTTTGTAACAGGCTTTCTGATTGGAGAAAGGGTAGAGGAAGAGAAAATTAAATTGGTTCATAGGAGTAAAGATACGTCCGTAGGGGAGGTAGCCTACATAGATATAAAAGTAAAGATCATTGGACTAAAGAAATCATGACGCCAATGCGAACTGACCTAGTAATCAAATTGAGGATTCCGGATGAGAGTCCCTTGGTGTAAATTGACAAGCCAAGTGTAATATTATTTGGGAAGAAAAGATAGAAAATTTAAGATCAGTTTAATTCCCCACTCATGGACAGAGTAAGACTGTTAAATAATCCTACAAATGAAAACAGAAAGTGAAGTATCATACGTAATAAGATAGTGTTGAAAAGAAAGTAGAAAGTGAGAGAAGAAATACAAAATTATAGAAGGGAACAGTAAACCATGGTAACAACGGTGGTGAGATAGGGAGACATACATCGAATGGCATAATTGATCACAAATTTATATATATGATGTACTCTGTGTGCACATAGAGTGATATAAGTAATTGGTTTTCACATGTGAAAACATTACCTTTCCTATCATACATTATTTTGTGATATGTCTCATACATATTACATTTATAATCCCTCTCTCGAGGTAAATTATCGTCCTCTAAATGCAGTGATCTAGCAATAACCAGTGAAGGGACCTATAGTTTGTGGAAGGAGTGTATTGGTGGGGTAGTTATCAGGAAATGTAAAAGTTAAAAGATTAAAAATTCCAGGGGGAGGAGCAGTTGCCCCCCTCCTACTACTCACCCAGAAGGTACGGCCTTGATTATCATGACAACTCTGTCTTCGATCATAAAAGGTGGATAGTTCCAGTTTTTTTAATCTTTTCTCATATAACATGTTTAGACCAGGGATCACCTTGGGTACCACCTTTTTTATTCCCCCATCTTTATATATATATTTATTTAGGTATGGTGACTACATGACCTCTGCGTATTCCAGTTTGGTCTGTATCAAAATTTTAATTATTTTCCTCACCATAACCTCATCCGTGTAGTGAAAAACAGTTTTATATTTTTCAACATATTGTAGATCTCTGCTATTATTTTTGATGTGAACTGCTTTGATTATGATTCTTAAGTCCTTTTCCTCTTTTGTTTTTGATATCATATTACCTATTTTGTAATCCATTTTTTTTTGCTCATTTCCAATATTTTGTGTCTATTCATATTAAATTTTGATTTCCACTCCTGACTTCACTAATGTACTTTACATGCAACAATATGCAGTCCTCCTTGCTTCTAACATTCTTTATGATCTTTGTATCATTGGCAAATATATTTGCATAACTATTTATTTTTTCCATCATGTCATTAATGTATACTAGGAATATAACAGACATAAAAAGTAATGCCTGTGGTACATCGGTAGTTATTTTTCTTCATTCTGACCTCCTTTCTCACAACTGTACTCATACGTCATTCTCTCATGAAATATTGTATCCATTCTGTTATATTTCCATTGAAGCTTCCTATGTTTTCTAATTTCCATATCAATCTCGTGTGTACCAATATGTCATTGCTATTCCAAGTCCAAATACAGTTCACCCATTCCTCTCATGCAGCGCATCAGTCACTCTCGAGTAAAAGCTTAGCAGGTCTGTAATGCAGAATTTTCCTTCTCCGAATTCAAATGGATTGTTTGATAGTATTTTTTGTTATTCTAGATGTTTCGTCCATCTGCCTTTTACAACTTTCTCACACTTTTTTGCTATCGACACTGGTCTTTAATTTAGTGGTACCTGTCTGTTACCTCCTTTATAAATTGGTATCACATTTGTTGATTTCCAATGTAATGGTACATTATTGTCTGATAGCAAGCAAATGATCAAATTGTGTACTTTGTTCAGCAATTG
Source organism: Oratosquilla oratoria (assembly GCF_046742065.1). Lineage (NCBI taxonomy): Eukaryota > Metazoa > Arthropoda > Malacostraca > Stomatopoda > Squillidae > Oratosquilla > Oratosquilla oratoria. Next base: position 28,530,625 of record NC_134818.1, on the reverse strand, counting down.
TTCCATACATTATTCCAGAATCTAATTTCGTATCTCACCGGTTCCTCAAGTTTTTCTTATTTCCAATCTTTCCAACAATCTAAGTAATTTTTCCATTTTCACTGTCAAGGCATTCATAATGTTTCCATTTTTTTCTCTATCGTACTTTTCACTCGTGTTGATTAATGCCTAAAATCTTTGATTTATTATTTCTACTTGTGCTCCTGCGTCCTTACATATAATTTCTTCATTTTTTTTTATTTTGATATTCCTACTTTGTGTGTTTG
>NC_134818.1:28477859-28525359 GCF_046742065.1 Oratosquilla oratoria | reverse complement strand
CAGAAGGAGCTGACTTGCGTAGAACAGTACGCGGCCAATCCTTGTGAGGAGTCTTACCTCCACTTCTCAAGGAACGAGGAGTTTGGACTCCCCCAAGAGAAAAATTAAACCTAGTTGCTGGTATGTGATATATCTACAATAAAAAATAAATGTCAAAACATTCGCTGTTCCTTTGATTTATACATCATTTGTACATGGATGGGTCGATATTTGAATACTCATTTACAAAAATATTCTGAGGACTTTCACTTGCTTAGGTGGCATATGCTAACGCTTTTGCAATTATTAGAATAGGAATATATATGTAAATTGTCTCTTAATTTCTTTTGGTCGAAAATAAATGCCTATTTTGAACTAGTGTGTAAGAATCTGGTAGATAAAGGTTGACAAGTGAGGTAGATAGAGGGGTAGGGAGTGAGAATTTAATCTCTATGAGTTGGTTTTTTGATAAGCAACAGTCGTAGGCGGAGGAATTACACAACCTCGTTCCTTCCCTAAAGTTTACAAACAACTACTGGAGACTCGATTTCATTGTTGTATCATGCTCATGTAACAGTAAGTAAACTAAGTCAGTCATGCATTGATTTCGAGATTGCTTGGCTAAGCAACATTGCTTAAGGGGTTTGTAACAGGCTTTTTCATTGGAGAAAGGATGGAGGAGGAGAAAATTCAATTGGTTCATGGGAGTAAAGATACTTCCTTATGGGAGGTATCATTGGGCTTAAGAAATCATGACGTCAATGCAAACTTACCTAGTGATCGAATTGAGGATTCCAGATGGGAGTCCCTTGGTGTAAATTGACAAGCCAAGTGTAATATTATTCGGGAAGAAAAGACAAAAAAATTTAAGATCTGTTTAGTTCCCCTCTCTTGGGCAGAGTAAGACTATTGAGTAATCCTATTATTGAAAACAGAAAGTGAGGTATCACACGTAACAAGACAGTGTTGAAAAAAAAAGTAGAGAGAGAAGAGATATAAAACTAGAGAACGGAACGGTAAACAGTGGTAAGAACGGTGATGAGATAGGGAGACATACATCTAATAGCTTAATTAATCACAACTTTATATATATGATATACTCTATGTGCACATAAAGTGATGTAAGTAATTGGTTTTCGCATGTGAAAACATTACCTTTTCTATCATACATTATTTTGTGATATGTCTCATACATTATATATTTATAATTCCTCTTGAGGTACATTATCGTCCTCTAAATACAGTGATGTAGTAGCAACCAATGAAGGGACTTATAGTTTGTGGGAGGAGTGACAACTCTGTCTTCGATCATACAAGGTGGATGGTTCCAGTTTCTTCAATCTTTATTAATATTAAGTGTTTATACCAGGGATCACCTTAGTTACCACCTATTTTATTCTATTATCTTTATATACATTTCTTTAGGTATGGTGACTACATGACCTCTGCGTATTTCAGTTTGGGCCGTATCAAAATTTTCATGCTTTTCTTCACCTTAACCTCATCCACGTAGTGAAAAGCCACCCTTATATTTTTCAACATATTGTAGATCTCTGCTGCTATTTTTTATGTGAGTTTTTGAAATTATTATATTTCCTATTTTGTAGTCCTTTTAATTACTTTGGCTCATTTCCAATATTTTGCATCTATCTATATTAAATTGTGTTTTCCATTCCTGACTTTACTATTACACTTTATACAGGCCCCTTTGCAACATTATACAGTCCTCCTTGCTTCTCGCATTCTTTATGATCTTTGTATCTTTGGTAAATATATTTGCATAACTTTTTTTCCATCATGTCATTAATATATACTAGGAACATAATAGACACCAAAAGTAATGCCTGGGGTACACCGGTGTTTACCTTTCAACCATTCTTACTTTTTCTTTCTCACTACTGTTCTCATACGTCTTTCTAGAAATCTTTTATCCATTCTAATATGTTCCCACTGAGGCTTCATATGTTTTCGATTTCCATATCAATCTCTTGTGTGCCAGTTTGTCATTGTTGTTCCAAGACCAAATATCTAGTCCACCCATCTTTCTCATGCAGCGCATCAGTCATTCTCGAGTAAAAGATTAATAGGTCTGTAATGCAGAACTTTCCTTCTTCGAATCAAAATTGATTGTTTGATAATATTTTTTTGCTAATCTAGATGTTTTGTCCATCTGTCTTTTACTATTTTCTCACACTTTTTCTATTGACACTGATCTATAATTTAGTGGTACCTGTTTGTTACCTCCTTTATAAACCGGTATCACATTTATTGATTTCCAATCTAATGGTAATTATTCCCTTCTAGCGAACAAATGATCAAATTGTGCACTTTGTTCAGTAATTGTTCCATACATTATTTCAGAATCAAATTTGATATCTCACCGGTTCCTGAGGCCTTCCTTGTTTCGAATCTTTCCAACAATCTAAGCACTTTTTCCTGTCATTTATAATGTTTCCATTGCTTCCATTCTTTTCCTCTCGTACTATTCACCCTTGTTGATTATTGCCTAAAATCTTTTATTTATTATTTCTGCGTTTTCAAAGTTGAAACGTATTTCGTACCATAGTAACTGAAGAGGAATTTTCACAATTTCATTCCTGTTTCTACAATTACAAATGGTGTAAGCATTTGATACCTAAGCCAGTTTTAAAGATTTTTTCTTAATCAGAATAATGAAAAAGAGAGGCCCAGGATATTTTCTTTTAAGTGAGTATCTAAATAACTATATAGGCTACTGTACATTTATTTAATTTGTAGTTACATCACATACCAGCGACTAATTTTAATTTTTCTCTTGGGGGAGTCCGAACTCCTCGTTCCTGGAGTAGTGGAGGTAAGACTCCTGACAAGGGCTGGCTGCGTACTGTTCCACGCAAGTCAACTCCTTCTGGTCGAAGACGGTGTGTTCGTTGCACATGAAGCTGTACTGCTGAGTCTTAACACGGCCGTCGTCGAAGAGGTAAGGGTTGCATACGTGGAAGACGCGGCAGTCGTTGCCCTGGTCGGCATAGTAGCCATAGGGACGGTCGACACACGAGAAGGAAGTGTCGATCTGACCCATGAGGAGGTAAGCTCCAGAAGGAAGGTTGAGGGGTTCGAAGACGCCGTCAATGGGGTGAGAGTCCTGCGACTGACGGAGGAGCTGATTCTGCTTGTTGAACTTTGTGTTCTGGTTGGCTTGCTGAGACTTCTTTTCTTCTATCTGGCCATTGAAGAGATTTCCTTGTGCCTGTGTAGGCTGATTCTCGATACCTACGCTTTCCCTAAAGGTAGGTTGTCTGAATTTATTGTCAATAAAGCTTTGCGCTTCAAGATCCGTTTGGAAATTCAGATTGTCGCCTGACTTAAACTGAGATTGACCATCGATATTGAAATTTTGACTTTCCTGGAAAAGTCGCTCCTGTTGTTGAATCCTGGCATTGGAGGCAAGAAGAACAGCGGGAGAAACGACGGGCTGGCGACTCTGCTGCTGGAACCGTTGTCCAGAAACAAAGACCAAACTCAGAACTGCAAATGGGAAATAATTTTAGTATAAGAAAATTTTGTGAACATACGAATACATCAAGTATATCAGAGTTAATGTAAACATGAAAGCTTAAAGGTTGAGCTTAAACTACAAGCCAGTTGTTATCAAGCGTACCAATGATAGCAACCCTCATAGTGATTGCAGCGTTGGCAGTGACACTGATGACAACGATAACGGTGAGAGCCTTTTATATTATGCACCTGCGGTCGAACGCTGGTTGCTGAAAACTGATATGGACAAGATATATATGATTTATTTCAACCTTGAAACCATATGCGATTTTTATCCAGCTATAGAATGCTATCTGTTGTAATATGCGTACTTTTTGAATTGCTTTTATAATATGACTACTGACTGTAATGAGAAAATGCAAAACTGCGTTCATACGGTCGTATGGCAACAACGAACGTCCTTGCTCCCATAGAAACAGGTTTATTGAAATGTTTTGACCGATTTTATTGTCATCACATGATACACTAATACAAATTTTCTCCCAAAGAGGAATAGGGTGCTGGTTGTGATGTTGTGATGGTGAAGGCAATGTGGTAGAAATAGTGATATATTTGTGTTTGTGAGGAGGAGGATATGGTGATTGGGCTTATATTGTTTTTGGTCATGATGTATAGGTCTCCCGGTGCAGTTATCGTTTGCAGCCAAGAAGATATTCTTACTTCTTTCTTTTTAATTCTTGAGGTTCAGATATCTGCCCTTTTTTCAAAGACACAGATATCCTCAGGCGTACTAATTTATTTATCTTTATAGTTTCTATTCACTGCTTTATTCTACTTTATAATACAGGGTGTCACTTAAGAAGAGACGTCTATTTATTATCGCATTATGTGTTCAAAGTGTATATATAAGGGATCCTGCTCTTTGTAATCCTAATAGGTAGATTCCTACAAAAAGTTAAGATTGTTATTTGTGACAACAAATACTTTTTATAGCATAAAAATAGGAGAGAATTACTGAAAATGGTATCAACTCCCAAATACCAAAGGAAGACTATAACACCAGGAGAGAGAGGACAATATGTGGACATGAGACTAATGGAAAACAAATGTTGGAAAACATTAGATCAAAAGTGATATTAGATCCTAATAGACTTAAGTGAAATTTCAGAAGTTGAACGATCTAAGGAAAATATATTTTTCTTTTCCAGGTGCTCTATGATAAAGAACTAAAGTTTTTAGATGACTAATATCAAGTGAAATAAAACAATGAATAGTAGGAACGAGAAAGTTAAGTGCGACTCAGAATATCTGTGTTTCTAAAGAAGGGCAGGAATCTGAACTCCAAGAATTAAAGAGTAAGATTGTAAAAAGCGAGCCACAAAAACGGATTTCAAATATCAGAAATAAATCATACGAAAATCGACTAAAATATATAAACATTCTTTCCCTAAAAAAACGTAGACTCTAAAGGGATTCTAAAGGGAATTGACAACATCAAAAGTGACGAGATTTGTACCCTGAATGTGAATCAGACAAGAAATAATTATCTTGAACTGTCAAGAAGTATATATGATTTGGAAGTGGGTAGAAATAACTTCGCCAACCGTGTAGTAAATGAATTGAATAAACTTCCTGCAGAGGCAGTGCAATGTAGTACAGTTCGAAGTTTTAAGATTCATTTAGTTAAGCACCTAAGAAATATGTTGTAATGCCTGCCATTTTATCTTATTTTACATATTTATCATTACTTATTTAGTTATTATTATCTATCTGTTTATATTTTGTTATTTAGTTATTAATTATTTACTACAAACTACTTTTATTTTTCTGTTTGTTTATTATTCATCATTAACTATTTATTTTATTCATTTCCACATCCGATCTAGTTTTGGACCAATAGGTCTCCTGTCAGCATGCTCTTTCTTTGTAGTCCTTTGTAAGAATACTGTTAACTGAAAATGATAAATAACCAGAAGGCTTTTATCATCGTGAAGAAGATTAATATTAGCCCAACCATCATGGCATCATACATACCAACACAAATATATCAGTATCTCTACCACGCTGCCAACACTATCACAGAATTATGACCTTAATCCTATTCTTCCTTATGAGAGTGATTGTGTAAGTATATCAAATTATGAAAATAAAGTCGGATAAAACATTTCAATAAACCAGTTTCTATAGCTGCAAGGACGTTGATGGTTATCACACGATCTTAGAAAGGCAGTTTCACTTTTTTCTAACTATATTGAATAGTCATATCTATATATCGAGCAATTGACACAATACGCATTGTAGGAAATATAGCATTACAAGGATCCATGAAAATTTCTCATGGTTTAAAGGCTAAAAATAAGCATATATTTGTATTCTATATCAGTTTTCAGGAACCAGTGTTCGACCGCAGGAACATGGTATAAAAGGCTCTCTCCATTCTCGTTGTCATCAGTGTCACTGCCAACGCTACATTCAACATGAGGGTTGCTATCTTTGGTACGCTTGATATCAAGTATTTTGATATATGCTGCCATTATATCAAGATCTAATGTATCAACCTGTTGTCGGGATTTGTTTGTACTAAATTCCTTTCCCCCTTTGCAGTTCTGGGTTTAGCCATTGTTTCGGGACAACGGTTTCAGCAGCTAAATCGCCAGCCCGTCGTGTCTCCCGCTGTTCTTCTCGCCTCCAATGCCAGGATTCAACAACAGGAGCGACTTTTCAAGGAGAGTCAGAATGCCAATATTGATGTTGAGTCTCAGTTGAAATACGACGGCAATCTGAATTTCCGAGCAGATATTGGAGTGCAAAAGTTCAGTGACAATAAATTCAGGCAACCCACTTTGAGGGAAAATGTAGATATCGAGAATCAGCCTACACAGGCACATGTAACTCTTTCCAATACCCAAATTCAAGAAGAGAAGTCTCAGCAAGCCACCCAGAACATACAGTTCATCCAACAGAATCAGTTCCTCCATCAGTCACAGGACTCCAACCCCATCGACGGCGTCTTCGAACCCCTCAACCTTCCATCTGGAGCTTACCTCCTGATGGGTCAGATCGACACTTCCTTCTCGTGCGCCGACCGTCCCTATGGCTACTATGCCGACCAGGGCAACGACTGCCGCGTCTTCCACGTGTGCAACCCTTATCTCTTCGACGATGGTCGTGTCGAGACTCAGCAGTACAGCTTCATGTGCAACGAACACACCGTCTTCGACCAGAAGGAGTTGACTTGCATGGAACAATACGCTGCCAACCCTTGTGAGGAGTCTTACCTCCACTACTCCAGGAACGAGGAGTTTGGACTCCCCCAAGAGAAAAATTAAACCTAGTGCCTGGTATGTGATACAACTACAAATAAAATAAATACCAACATATTCTTAAGCTCATTTATTCATATAGCATATGTAATAAGGTGAATGGATATTGAGATATTCATTTACAAAAATATTCTGAGGCCTTTTTCACTATTCTTATTATTATTTTAACCAGCCTAGATGATACATTCATACGCACTTGTAAGCATAAAAATATACCTTGGCCTACGGCGCTTGCTCGCTTTGCTCGTATGATTCTACTTATCGTAATTATCTACCACAAATTCCTGAAAAAACATGCGACTGATTGGCTGAGAGCCCGTAGGGCTGGGTGCCGAAGGCTTGTAAGCGATGTATACTCGCCCGAAGGGTAGAGCCCCCGCGTTCATATAGATGTAAATCAGACCGAATACAGGAAATCCCTCAAGGGGACACGTCACCTCCGGCCCTTGATTGGCTGAGAGAGTGATGGGGGCCACGGCAATAGAGACGACTGATTGGACGAGATTGTGACGTCACGGCAACGGAGATGACTGATTGGCCGAGAGTGGTGACATCATGAAAACAGAGACGTCTGATTGGCTGCGAGCGAGGCGAGCTTGCCCGAAGCTCTGAGCACCCGCCTTAAACCGTGGAATAATTGTGCCGGGTTTTGCCGGGTGCCAGAGGATGGTAAAAAAAAAAAAAAAAAAAAAAAAAAAATATATATATATATATATATACTTTCTATATATATATACTGTATATATATATATATGTATATATATATACATATATGTATATATACATATATATATATATATATATATATATATATATATATATATATATAAATACCGGCTACATCAGTGAATTTTTTTTTTATCCATCAGTAAACATGGATATTGTCTGACAGACCGACACTCACTTGGATTCGCTCTCCAAGAAATAACTCAAGATGTTTTTATTTTTTCAACTATTACACATTTTCAATACTTTGCATTTTTTTTTTTATTGAAATACATTTCTCTTTCTAGTTCTCATGCATCAGTGGATGGAGGAGTAAAAGCTTAATTTGTTTGACACATATGACATTACAGATCTAAAGACAAATTGACTGTCTTTCAAAATGTTCACCTTCTAAAGAAATTGACACATTGTTCTTTCACAACCCTTTCGCATAATTTCATTAATGTGCTGCTTAGAGAAGCTGGGCTGTAATTCATTCGTATTTCCTTAATTCTGTCTTTCACAATTGGTACCACACTAGCCCTTTTCCAATTCTTATGTACTATTAGTTCTTACTAAGGAAGAATAGTGTCAAAAGAATGGAATAATCCACACAATAAATTTATGAATCTTATTACCAGGTTGTTCTCTCATTCTTTCAGTATGAACATTGAGATCCCGATGTTGCAAGATGCATATACTTATTCCTAGATTTGTGGTAGTAAAACCCCTGACAGAGGAATGCACAGTGACCGGATTGTGCGCCAGAAGCTCGGTGATTTTTTTTTTTTTTCAGGAGCCCTAATATAAACAAAATTCAAGTGCCTAATACAAAATTGAATAACATACATACATACATATACCAAGGCTTTTTCTCCCTTAAAAGGGAGGTAGCCAAAAAGGAAAAGGCATAAAATCATTCCCACCCATTCCATCCCTGAATACACTCCACGCCCCTCCACCCTCCCTCTTACCTTAGCACCTCCTGGATGACGGGTCATCCCTGCATCTTGTCCACTGCCCTGGGTCAGAAGCAGTGTCGCAAGACACAGCACATCCACAGCAAGGCCGCTTCATTAAATCGACGATCCCCCCCTCTCCGTCCCCCCATGCATAAAAGGAGAAGACGGGGAGAAATCCCTTCGGGCTGCGTCAAATTTTGCTCACACATACTGCCTCACCCCCCATCCCCCCGCCCATTCCACCTCATGCATCACATTATCATCCATATACAACCATTCTCCATTCACCCCTGTCTTCTGTCCTCTCCCGTCCTTCCTCAACAGACATTCCCCTCTTCCCCAAAGCCCCCTTCACCCCATCCATCCATCTCATCCTAGGACGTCCCCTCATGTTCACTCCCTCCACATCTGCCTTCCATACCTCCTTTACTAGTCTTTCTTCACTCATTCTTTCCATGTGTCCAAACCATCCTAATACTCTTTCATTAACCCTATCTCCCAACTCCCTTTCCACCCCCGTTCTTCTCCTCACCTCCTCATTTCTCACTCTATCTAGCCTAGTAACCCCCATCATACTGCTCAGACATCTCATCTCAAACACATTCAAACTCCTTCTCTCTTCCTCTCTTATGCTCCATGTTTCTGCCCCATACAGTGCTGTTGGCACAATCACTCCTTCATACAGTCTCCTCTTAGCATCCATTCCCAAATGTCTATTCCTCATTACACTCTTCAATCCACCAAGGCAGTTACTCGCTTCTCTCAATCTACATTCTACCTCCACCTTCACTCCACCTTTTCCTGCCACATTTGCATCCAAGTATCTAAAACTATCCACTTCCTCCAGTTGCTTTCCCTTAATGCTCACTTCCAGTCTACTGCCACTTTCACCCCTTGTACATCTCATCACCTTACTTTTACCCACATTTGTCTTTAGCTTTCTTCTATCACATACTCTCCCAAACTCTGTCACCAACTTCCTCAGTCCCTCCTCCGATCCCGCCACAAGCGCAGCGTCGTCAGCAAACAACAGTCTGGCTCACCTCCCACCCTTCTCCATTTTCTTTAACCATCTCCAATCGCTGACCCACTACCCTTGCATTTACCTCTCGCACTACCCCATCCATGTATAAGTTGAACAGCCAGGGCAACATAACGCATCCTTGACGAAGTCCCACCTTTACCTCGAACCACTCACTCTCTCCATTTCTAATCCTGACGCAAGCTCTATTACTCTCATAAAAACTCTTGACAGCTCCAAGAAGCTTTCCTCCTATCCCATATATCTGCATAACCTCCCACAGTGCCCCTCCGTCTACCCTATCGTAAGCCTTTTCCAGATCCATAAAAGCCCCAAAACATCCTTCCCCCTTCCTATAGCTTTCTCACATATCTGTGTTACCACAAAGATCCGATCTACACAACCTCTACCCGTCCCAAATCCACACCTCTCCCCACCAACCACTCCCTCCGCTCCTCTCCCAATCCTCTCAATCAAGATCCTCCCATAAGCCTTCCCAACTACACTTAACAAGCTAATCCCTCCGAAACTACTACATTCACACCTGTCCCCCCCCCTCCCTTGCAAAGCGGAACTACACAGGCACTCCTCCAGTCCTCCGGCACTCCACCCTCTCTCCAGCAAACATTGAATAACCTCACCAGCCAGTCTACCATCACTGTACCTCTTTTTTTTAGACATTCTGCATGATATCCATCCAGACCAGGTGCCTTACCTGCTTTCATCATCTTAACAACTGCCTTCACTTCATCCTTCCTTATTTCTCCTCCATTTTCCTCACTCATCACTCTCATTTTCTTAGCATTTCCCACTGCAGCTATATTTCCCTCCCTATCCTCCTTCACATTTAGCAACACCCTAAAATATTCTGCCCATCTTCCCCTTACTGCCCTCTCTTCCATTATCATGTCTCCATCTGCACCTTTTAACTTTTCTTCTCTACTTGATTCACCTCCTCTTCCTCTCTTAATCATAGTCCTATTTACCACCACATAATCCATCAACGCTCTATCTACCACCCTTCCATCCACCATCGTCTCCCATGTGTACTTATGCTTGATTTTCTTCCGAAACACCAAATTAAATAAGACAGTGATTAATATAAAAAAATAACAAACCAAGTGAACGCGGCGCCTCTGAGTGTATCTGTCATTGACAGAGGGCAACAATTTGAGTTTCAAGAAGTGACATGTAAAAAGTAAGAATACATTGTTGGCTAAAAACAACAACTGCACCAACAGACATCCTCATGATCACAAACAGCATTACTGAAACCACAAGCACATTACTATTTTTACCACACTGCCTTCACTACCACATTACATGCTGTACACACCATGCTTGTATGGATACTCGGGAACTGGTGTCATTTTTCTTAATTTCCTATTCTTTTTGTCATATTTTGGTATATCAAGCAATGAAAATAGATTCGATCAGAGCATTTCAATAAACGAGTTTCTATGGATACAATGACCTTGATAGTTGTCACACGAGCTGAGCAACGCAGTTTCACTTTTTTCCCACTATAATGAGTTCTCATATCTAAATTATACAATCAATTTCAAAAGTGTGCATGGTAGAACAGATAACATTCCATATCTAAATGAGAAGTAAATATGAGTTTAAGGCTGATGATAAAAATGTGTTTTTTAATCCAAATCAGCTTTCACCAACCAGAGGTCGACCGCAGGGGCATAGTATAAAAGGCTCCCTCCAGTCTCGTAGTCACCAGTGTCACTGCTAACGCTACATTCAGCATGAGGGTTGTTATCTTAGGTACGTTTTATATCAACTGATTTACAGCTTCAAACTTTAAATTTGTCCTTTATATTGACTCTGTTATATGTTGTCACTACATTAAGATTTAGTGTAAGCACATGTTCAGATAATTTACCTATACTGAAATAATTTTCCCGTTTCCAGTTTTGGTTTTCGGCTTTGTTTCGGGACAACGGTTCCAGCAGCAAAGTCGCCAGCCTGTCGTCTCTCCCGCTGTTCTTCTTGCCTCCAATGCCAGGATTCAACAACAGGAGCGACTTTTCCAGGAGAGTCAGAATTTCAATAACGATGGTCAATCTCAGTTTAACTCGGGCGGCAATCTGAATTTCCAGACGGATATTGAAGCACAAAGGTTTGGTGACAATGAATTTAGACAACCCACCTTTAGGGAAAACGTAGGTATCGAGAATCAGCCTACACAGGCACAAGTAACTGTTTTTAATAGCCAAATCCAAGAAGAGAAGTCTCAGCAAGCTACCCAGAACATACAGTTCATCAACCAGAATCAGCTCCTCCAGCAGTCGCAGGACTCCCAGCCTATCGACGGCGTCTTCGAAGCCCTCAACCTTCCTTCTGGAGCTTACCTCCTGATGGGTCAGATCGACACTTCCTTCTCATGCGCCGACCGTCCCTATGGCTACTACGCCGACCAGGGCAACGACTGCCGCGTCTTCCACGTGTGCAACCCTTACCTCTTCGACGATGGCCGTGTCGAGACTCAGCAGTACAGCTTCATGTGCAACGAACACACCGTCTTCGACCAGAAGGAGTTGACTTGCGTAGAACAGTACGCGGCCAATCCTTGTGAGGAGTCTTACCTCCACTTCTCAAGGAACGAGGAGTTTGGACTCCCCGAAGAGAAAAATTAAACATAGCGACTGGTATATGATATATCTACAAAGAAAAATAAATGTCAAAACATTCTCTGTTTCTTTGATTTTTTTCACCATTTGTACCAGGATGGGTCGATATTTGAATACTCATTTACAAAAAATATTCTGAGGTCTTTCACTATTTCATTTACATAACTTCTTTCAAAACTCGCTTAGGTGGCATATGCTAACGCCTTTGCAATTGTAAGAATAGGAATAAATATGCAAATTATCTCTTAATTTCTTTTGGTCGAAAATAAGTGCCCATTTTGAACTAGTGTGTAAGAATGTGGTAGATAAAGGTTGACAAGTGAGGTAGATAGAGGGGTAGGGAGTGAGAATTTAATCTCTATGAGTTGGTTCTTTGATAAACAACAGTCGTAGCCGAAGGAATTACACAACCTCGCTTCTCGCCTAAAGTTTACAAATAACCGCTGGGGACCCGATTTCATTGCTTTATTATGCTCATGTAACAGTATGTAAACCAAGTCGGTAATGCATTGATTTCGGGATTGCTTGACTAAGCAATATTGCTTAATGGGATTGTGTTAGGTTTTCTGATTGGAGAAAGGGTGGAGCAGAAAATTCTATTGGTTCATGGGAGTAAAGATACGCCCTTAAGGGAAGATACTTAGATGTAAAAGAAAAGATCATTGGACTAAAGAAATCAGGACGTCAATGCAAACATATCTAGTGATCAAATTGAGGATTCCAGATAAGAGTCCCTTGGTGTAAATTGACAAGCCAAATGTAATATTATTCGGTAAGAAAAGACAGGAAATTTAAGATCAGTTTAATTCCCCTGTCTTGGACAGAGTAAGACTATTGAGTAATCCTATAATTGCAAACAGAACGTGAAGTATCACACGTAACAAGACAGTGTTATAAAAATAGAGAGAGAAGAGATACAAAACTAGAGGAGGGAATAGTAAACAGTGGTAAGAACGGTGGTGAGATAGGGAGACATACATCGAATTTCATAATTAATCACAACTTTATATATAAGATATACTCTATGTGCACATAGGATGATATAAGTAATTGGTTTTCACATATGAAAACATTACCTTTCCTATCATACATTATTTTGTGATATATCTCACACATTATACACTTGTAATTCCTCTTGAGGTACATTATCATCCTCCAAATACAGGGAGCTAATAGTAACCAGTGAAGGGACTCTTAGTTTGTGGGAGGAGTGTGATGGTGGGGTAGTTATCAGAAAATGAAGAAGTTAGAAATTTAAACAATTCCAGGGGGAGGGGCAGTTGCCCCCACCACTGCTCCAACAGAGGGTACGGCCCTGATTATCATGACAACTCTATCTTCAATCATACAATGTGGATAGTTCCAGTTTCTTCAATCTTTAATGATATTAAATGTTTAGACCAGGGATTACCTTAGTTGCCACCTTTTTTTATTCTCTTATCTTTATATATATATTTCTTTAGGTATGGTGACTACATTACTTCTGCCTATTCCAGTTTGGCCCGTATCAAATTTTTAAAGCCAACCTTTTATTTTTCAACATATTGTAGATCTCTGCTGCTATCTTTCATATGAGTTTCAGGTGATGTGTCGTCTTTGATTATGATACCTAAGTCCTTTTCCTCTTTTGTTTGTGAAATTATTATATTTCCTATTTTGTAATCCATTTTTTTTACTTTGGCTCATTTCCAATATTTTGTATCTATATTAAATTGAGTGTTCCATTCCTGACTTTACTAATATACTTGATACAGGCTCCTTTGCAACATTAGACAGTCCTCCTTCCTTCTCACATTCTTTATGATCTTTGTATCTTTGGTAAATATATTTGCATAACTGTTTTTTCCATCATATCATTGATATATACTAGGAGCATAATAGACACCATTCTTACTTTTCCTTTGTTACTACTGTTCTCATACGTCTTTCTCTCAAGAAATCTTTTATCCATTCTAATATGTTCCCACTGAGGCTTCCTATGTTTTCGATTTCCATATCAATCTCGTGTGTGCCAGTTTGTAATTGTTGTCCCAAGTCCAAATATCCAGTCTACCCATGCCTCTCATGCAGCGCATCAGTCATTCTCGAGTAAAAGCTTAATAGGTCTGAAATGCAGAACTTTCCTTCTCCGAATTAAGATTGATTGCTTGATAATATTTATTGTTATTCTAGATGTTTTGCTCATCTGTCTTTTACTATTTTCTCACACTTTTTCTATCGACACTGATCTATAATTTAGTGGTACCTGTTTGTTACCTTTATAAATTGGTATGACATTTGTTGATTTGCAATCTAATGGTAATTATTCTCTTCTAGCGAACAAATGATCAAATTGTGCACGTTGTTCAGCTATTGTTCCATACTCTATTTCTGAATCCAATTTGATATCTCACCGGTTCCTGAGGCCTTCTTTGTTTCGAATCTTCCCAACAATCTAAGCACTTTTTCCAGTCATTCATAATGTTTCCATTGTTTCCATTCTTTTCCTCTCGTACTGTTCACCCGTGTTGATTATTGGCTAAAATCTTTTATCTATTATTTCTGCGTTTTCAAAGTTGAAACGTATTTCATACCACAATAACTGAAAAGGAATTTTCACAATTTCATTCCTGTTTCTGCAATTGCAAATGGTGTAAGCATTTGATACCCAAGCCAGTTTTGAGGATTTTTTCTTAACCAGAATAATGAAAAAGAGAGGCCTCAAGATATTTTCTTTTAAATGAGTATCTAAATAACTATGTACTGTACATTTATTTAATTTGTAGTTACATCACATACCAATGACAAAGTTTAATTTTTCTCTTGGGGAAGTCCGAACTCCTCGTTTCTGGAGAAGTGGAGGTAAGATTCCTGACAAGGGTTGGCAGCGTATTGTTCCACGCAAGTCAACTCCTTCTGGTCGAAGACGGTGTGTTCGTTGCACATGAAGCTGTACTGCTGAGTCTTAACACGGCCGTCGTCGAAGAGGTAAGGGTTGCACACGTGGAAGACGCGGCAGTCGTTGCCCTGGTCGGCGTAGTAGCCATAGGGACGGTCGGCGCACGAGAAGGAAGTGTCTATCTGACCCATCAGAAGGTAAGCTCCAGAGGGAAGGTTGAGGGGTTCGAAGACGCCGTCGATGGGTTGTGAGTCCTGCGACTGCTGGAGGAGCTGATTCTGGTTGATGAATTGTGTGTTCTGTGTGGCTTGCTGAGAGTTCTCTTCTTGGATTTGGCCATTAAAAACTGTTACTTTTGCCTGTGTAGGCTGATTTTCGATGCCTTCGTTTTCTCTAAAGGTGGGTTGCCTGAACTGATTGTTACTAAAGCTTTGCGCTTCAAGATCCGTCTGGAAATTCAGATTGCCTCCTGAGATAAACTGAGATTGACCATCGTTACTGAAATTCTGACTCTCCTGGAAAAGTCGCTCCTGTTGTTGAATCCTGGCATTGGAGGCAAGAAGAACAGCGGGAGAGACGACGGGCTGGCGACTCTGCTGCTGGAACCGTTGTCCAGAAACAAAGACCAAACTCAAAACTAGAAAAGGGAAATCATTTTAGCATAAGCAAATTTTGTGAACATATGAATACATATGAATGTAACAACAGAGTATATCAGAGTTAATGTAAACATTAAAGCTTAAAAGTTGAGCTTAAACTACAAGCCAGTTGATATCAAGCGTACCAATGATAGCAACCCTCATAGTGATTGCAGCGTTGGCAGTGACACTGATGACAACGATAATGGTGAAAGCCTTTTATATTATGCACCTGCGGTCGAACGCTGGCTGCTGAAAACTGATATGGACAAGATATATATGATCTATTTCAACCTTGCAACCGTATGCGATTTTTATCCAGCTATAGAATGGTATCTGTTGTAATATGCGTACTTTTTGAATTGCTTTTATAATATGACTACTGACTGTAATGAGAAAATGCAAAACTGGGTTCATACGGTCGTATGTCAACAACGAACGTCCTTGTTCCCATAGAAACAGGTTTATTGAAATATTTTGACCGATTTTATTGTCATCACTTGATACACTAATACAAATTTTCTCCTAAAGAGGAATAGGTTGCTGGTTGTGATGTTGTGACACTGAAGGCAATGTGGTAGAGATAGTGATATATTTGTGTTTGTGAGGATGATGATATGGTGATTGGGCTTATATTGTTTCTGGTCATGATGTATAGGTCCCCCGTGCAGTTGTCGTTTGCAGCCAAGAAGATATTCTTACTTCTTTCTTTTTAATTCTTGAGGTTCAGATATCTGCCCTTTTTTCAAAGACACAGATATCCTCAGGCGTACCAATTTATCTATTTTTATATCTTTTAATACACTGCTTTATTCTACTTTATGATACAGGGTGTCACTTAAGAATAGACGTCTACTTATTTATTTATATATTTTTTCACTGCTTTATTCTACTTTATAACACAGGGTGCCACTTAATTATGGACCAATTGGAGAAAAACAAAATATAAAAATTGCTTCCAAATTTATCGCATTATGTGTTCAAAGTGTATATATAAGGGATCCTCCTATTGTAATCCTAATAGGTAGATTCCTACAAAAAGTTAAGATTGTTATTTGTGACAACAAATACTTTTTATAGCATAAAAATAAGAGAGAATTACTGAAAATGGTATCAATTCCCAAATACCAAAGGAAGACGATAATACCGGGATATGAGGCTAATGGAAAGCAAACATTGGAAAACATTAGATCAAAAGTGATATTAAATCCTAATAGACTTCAGTGAAATTTCAGAAGTTGAACGATCTTTTCCAGGTGCTCTATGATCGAGAACTAAAATGTTTAGATGACTAATATCAAGTGAGATAAAACAATGAATAAATATGAACGAGAAAGTTAAGCGCGACTGAGAATATTTGCGTCTTTGAAGAAGGGCAGGAATCTGAACTCCAAGAATTAAAGAGTAAGATTGTAAAAAATACAATGGCGAGCCACAAAAACTGATTTCAAATATCAGAAATAAATCATACGAAAATCGACTAAAATATATGAATCTTCTTTCCCTAAAAAAACGTAGACTCAGGGGTGATTTGATACAGGTCTTTAAGATTCTAAAGGGAATTGACAACATCAAATGGGAAGAGATTTTTACCCTGAATGTGAATCAGACAAGAAATAATTATCTCGAACTGTCAAGAAGTATGATTTGGAAGTGGGTAGTGCAATGTAGTACAGTTCGAAGTTTTAAGATTCATCTAGCTAAACACCTAAGAAATATGTTGTAATACCTGCCATTTTATTTCATTGTATTTATTTATCATTACTTATTTAGTTATTATTATCTATCTGTTTATATTTTGTTATTTAGTTATTAATTATTTACTACAAACTATTTTTATTTTTGTGTTTGTTTATTATTTATCATTATCTATTTATTTGATTCATTTCCGCATCCAATCTAGTTTTGGACCAATAGGTCTCCTGTCAGCTCTTCATTTGTAATCCTTTGTAAGAAAACTATTGACTGGAAATGATAACTAAACCAGAAGGCTTTTAGCATCGCAAAGAAAATTAATATTAGCCCAACCATCATGTCATCATAACTACCAACACAAACACATCAGTAGCTCTACTACGCTGCCAACACTATCACAGCCTTATGACCTTAATCCTATTCTTCCTTATGAGAAAGATTGTGTAAGTATATTAAATTATGAAAATAAAATCGGATAAAACATTTCAATAAACCAGTTTCTATGGCTGCAAGGACGTTAATGGTTGCCATACGATCTTAGAAAAGCAGTTTCACTTTTTTCTCACTATATTGAGTAGTCATATCTATATATCAAGCAATTGACAAAATGCTCATTGAAGAAATATAGCATTCCAAGGGTCCATAAAAATTTCTCATGGTTTAAAGGCTAAAAAGAAGCATATATCTGTATTCTATATCAGTTTTCAGGAACCAGTGTTCGACCGCAGGAACATGGTATAAAAGGCTCTCTCCATTCTCGTTGTCATCAGTGTCACTGCCAACGCTACATTCAACATGAGGGTTGCTATCTTTGGTACGCTTGATATAAAGTATTTTGTTAAATGCTGTCATTATATCAATATCTAATGTACCAACCTGTTGTCGCGATTTGTTTGTACTAAATTCCTTTCCCCCTTTGCAGTTCTGGGTTTAGCCATTGTTTCGGGACAACGGTTCCAGCAGCTAAATCCCAAGCCCATCGTGTCTCCCGCTGTTCTTCTCGCTTCCAATGCCAGGATTCAACAGGAGCGACGTTTCCAGGAGAGTCAGAGTGCCAATATCGATGTTGAGTCTCGGTTGAACTACGACGGCAATGTGAATCTTCGAGCAGATATTGGTGTGCAAAGCTTCAGTGACAATAAATTCAGGCAACCCACTTTGAGGGAAAATGTAGATATCGAGAATCAGCCTACACAGGCACATGTAACTCTTTCCAATACCCAGATTCAAGAAGAGAAGTCTCAGCAAGCCACCCAGAACATACAGTTCATCCAACAGAATCAGTTCCTCCATCAGTCACAGGACTCCAACCCCATCGACGGCGTCTTCGAACCCCTCAACCTTCCTTCTGGAGCTTACCTCCTCATGGGTCAGATCGACACTTCTTTCTCGTGCGCCGACCGTCCCTATGGCTACTACGCCGACCAGGGCAACGACTGCCGCGTCTTCCACGTGTGCAACCCTTACCTCTTCGACGACGGCCGTGTCAAGACTCAGCAGTACAGCTTCATGTGCAACGAACACACCGTCTTCGACCAGAAGGAGTTGACTTGCGTGGAACAGTACGCAGCCAACCCTTGTCAGGAATCTTACCTCCATTACTCCAAGAATGAGGGGTTTGGACTCCCCGAAGAGAAAAATTAAACCTAGCGCCTGGTATGTGATACAATTACAAATAAAATAAATGCCAACATATTCTCAAGCCCTTTTATTCATACAGTATATGTAATAAGGTGAATGGATATTTAGATATTCATTTATAAAAATATTCTGAGGCCTTTTTCACTATTCTTATTCTTATTTTAACTAGCCTAGATGATACATTCATAAGCACTTGTAAGCATAAGAATATACCTTGGCCTACGGCACTTGCTCACTTCGCTTGTGCTAGGGCCTTTCTTTGGCCGACGCAACGTCCACCTTTAACATGTCACATCTTTCTCTGCGTATAGATGCCTGGTTATCGACTATAAAATATAGTCTGCGTGATTCTACTTTAACGTAATTATCTACCACAAATTCCTGAAAAAACATGCGACTGATTGGCTGAGATCCCGTAGGGCTGGGTGCCGAAGGCCTGTGAGCGATGTATACTCGCCCGAAGGGTCGAGCCCCCACGTTCATATTGATGTAAATCAGACCGAAAACGGGAAATCCCTCAAGGAGACACGTCACGTCCGGCCCTTGATTGGCTGAGAGGGGGGTGAGGCCACGGCAATGGAGACGACTGATTGGACGAGATTTGTGACGTCACGGCAACGGAGACGACCGATTGGCCGAGAGTGGTGACGTCACGACAACGGAGACGTCTGGTTACGAGCGAGGCGAGCTCGCCCGAAGGTCTGAGCACCCGCCTCACACCGTGGAACAATTTTGCCGGGTTTTGCCGGGTTCCGGTGGATAGTCAAAAAAAACAAAACAAAAAACAAAAAAAAAAACAAAAAAAAACAGGAAGGACCGGCTACGTCAGGAAAATTTCAAAACCGAAAAACTGGATTTCTTTATGTATATAGATGCGGAGGTTGTACCATATCGGCACAATATTTACATACAGTCAAGACAGATGAGCTGATTACTTTTTAAGAAATTTATGCCTATTACAGGTATATACTCAATAAAACATTCCAGATCCTTTCTGTTTCTCATAATCATAACTAAATGATTTCTTTCAAAATCAGTTGGCGTGAATTTCATGTAATACTAAATTAGTTCTAACTGTACCAAATAAACGTCAAATTCTAACTGTACCAAATAAACGTCAAATTGAAACAGACGTATATTGAATGTCATTTTTAATTACAGTTTTGCATACATTATTGACATACACCAGTGACAATTTTTTTAACCATCAGTAAACATGGATATTGTCTGACAGACCGACACTCACTTGGATTCGCTCTCCAAGAAATAACTCAAGATATTTTTATTTTCTAAGTATTGCAAATTTTCAATACTTTATATTTTTTGTTATTGAAATACATTTCTCATTCTTGATCTCAAGCATCAGTGGATGGAGGAGTAAAAGCTTAATATGTTTGACACATATGACATTACAGATCTAAAGATAAATTGACTGTCTTTCAAAATGTTCACCTTCTAAAGAAATTGACACATTATTCTTTCCCAACCCTTTCGCATAATTTCATTAATGTGCTGGTTCGAGAAGCTGGGCTGTAATTCAGTCGTATTTCCTTGATTCTGTCTTTTAAAATTAGTACCACACTGGCCCTTTTCCAATTCTTTTGCACTATTACTTTCTATTAAGGAGAAATAGTGTCAAAAGAATGGAATAATCCACACAATAAATTTATGAATCTTATTACCAAGTTGTTCTCTACATTCTTTCAGTATGAACATTGAGAGCTCGATGTTGCCAGATGCATATATCTATTCCTAGATTTGTGGTAGTAAAACCCCTGACAGAGGTGTGCACAGTGACCAGATTGTGCGCCAGAAACTCAGTGATTTATTTCTTTTTCTTTTTCAGGAGCCCTAATATAAACAAAATTGAAGTGCCTAATACAAAATTAAATAAGACAGTGATTAATATAAAAAAATATCAAAGCAAATGAACGCGGCGCCTCTGAGAGTATCTGTCATTGACAGAAGGCAACAATTTGAATTTCAAGAAGTGACATGTAAAAAGTAAGAAGACATTGTTGACTAAAAACAACAACTGCACCAACAGACATCCTCATGATCACAAACCGCATTACTCAAACCACAAGCTCAGTGATTTATTTCTTTTTCTTTTTCAGGAGCCCTAATATAAACAAAATTCAAGTGCCTAATACAAAATTAGATAAGACAGTGATTAATATAAAAAAATATCAAAGCAAATGAACGCGGCGCCTCTGAGAGTATCTGTCATTGACAGAAGGCAACAATTTGAATTTCAAGAAGTGACATGTAAAAAGTAAGAAGACATTGTTGACTAAAAACAACAACTGCACCAACAGACATCCTAAGGATCACAAACCGCATCACTCAAACCACAAGCACATGACTATTTTTACCACACTGCCTTCACTATGACATTATATGCTGTACATACCATGCTTGCGTTGATACTTGGGAACTGGTGTCATTTTCTTAATTTCCTATTCTTTTTGTGATGTTTTGGTATATCAAGCAATAAAAATAAATTCGATTAGAGCATTTCAATAAACGAGTTTCTATGGATACAATGACCTTGATAGTTGTCACACGAGCTGAGCAACGCAGTTTCACTTTTTTCCCACTATAATGAGTTCTCATATCTAAATTATACAATCAATTTCAAAAGTGTGCATGGTAGAACAGATAACATTCCAAATCTAAATGAAAAGTAAATATGAGTTTAAGGCTGGAGATAAAAATGTGTTTTTTAATCCAAATCAGCTTTCACCAACCAGAGGTCGACCGCAGGGACATAGTATAAAAGGCTCCCTCCAGTCTCGTAGTCACCAGTGTCACTGCTAACGCTACATTCAGCATGAGGGTTGTTATCTTAGGTACGTTTTATATCAACTGATTTACAGCTTCAAACTTTAAATTTGTCCTTTATATTGACTCTGTTATATGTTGTCACTACATTAAGATTTAGTGTAAGCACATGTTCAGATAATTTACCTATACTGAAATAATTTTCCCGTTTCCAGTTTTGGTTTTCGGCTTTGTTTCGGGACAACGGTTCCAGCAGCAAAGTCGTCAGCCCGTCGTCTCTCCCGCTGTTTTTCTCGCCTCCAATGCCAGGATTCAGGAACAGGAACGACTTTTCCAGGAGAGTCAGAATTTCAATAACGATGGTCAATCTCAGTTTAACTCGGGCGGCAATCTGAATTTCCAGACGGATCTTGAAGCACAAAGCTTTAGTGACAATGAATTCAGACAACCCACCTTTAGGGAAAACGTAGGCATCGAGAATCAGCCTACACAGGCACAAGTAACTGTTTTTAATGGCCAAATCCAAGAAGAGAAGTCTCAGCAAGCTACCCAGAACATACAGTTCATCAACCAGAATCAGCTCCTCCATCAGTCGCAGGACTCCCAGCCCATCGACGGCGTCTTCGAACCCCTCAACCTTCCTTCTGGAGCTTACCTCCTCATGGGTCAGATCGACACTTCTTTCTCGTGCGCCGACCGTCCCTATGGCTACTACGCCGACCAGGGCAACGACTGCCGCGTCTTCCACGTGTGCAACCCTTACCTCTTCGACGATGGCCGTGTCGAGACACAGCAGTACAGCTTCATGTGCAACGAACACACCGTCTTCGACCAGAAGGAGCTGACTTGCGTAGAACAGTACGCAGCGAATCCTTGTGAGGAGTCTTACCTCCACTTCTCAAGGAACGAGGAGTTTGGCCTCCCCGAAGAGAAAAATTAAACATAACGACTGTTATATGATATATCTACAAAGAAAAATAAATGTCAAACATTCTCTGTTTCTTTGATTTTTACACCATTTGTACCAGGTTGGGCCGATATTTGAATACTCATTTACAAAACTTTTCTGAGGTCTTTCACTATTTCATTTAGATAACTTCTTTCAAAACTCGCTTAGGTGGCATATGCTAACGCCTTTGCAATTGTAAGAATAGGAATAAATATGCAAATTATCTCTTAATTTCTTTTGGTCGAAAATAAGTGCCCATTTTGAACTAGTGTGTAAGAATGTGGTAGATAAAGGTTGACAAGTGAGGTAGATAGAGGGGTAGGGAGTGAGGATTTAATCTCTATGAGTTGGTTCTTTGATAAACAAACAGTCGTAGGCGAAGGAATTACACAACCTCACTCCTCGCCTAAAGTTTACAAACAACCGCTGGGGACCCGATTTCATTGCTTTATTATGGTCATGTGACAGTATATAAACAAAGTCGGTAATGCCTTGATTTCGAGATTGCTTGACTAAGCAATATTGCTTAATAGGTTTGTGTCAGGCTTTCTGATTGGAGAAAGGGTGGAGGAGAAAATTCACTTGGTTCATGGGAGTAAAGATACGCCCTTAAAGAAGATACTTAGATGTAAAAGAAAAGATCATTGGACTAAAGAAATCATGACGCCAATGCAAACTTATCTAGTGATCAAATTGAGGATTCCAGATAAGAGCCCCTTGGTGTAAATTGACAAGTCAAGTGTAATATTATTCGGGAAGAAAAGACAGAAAATTTAAGATCAGTTTAATTCCCTTCTCTTGGACAGAGTAAGACTATTGAGTAATCCTGTAATTGCAAACAGAAAGTGAAGTATCACACGTAACAAGACAGTGTTATAAAAGTAGAGAGAGAAGAGATACAAAACTAGAGAAGGGAATAGTAAACAGTGGTAAGAACGGTGGTGAGATAGGGAGACATACATCGAATTTCATAATTAATCACAACTTTATATATAAGATATACTCTATGTGCACATAGGATGATATAAGTAATTGGTTTTCACATATGAAAACATTACCTTTCCTATCATACATTATTTTGTGATGTCTCATACATTATACATTTATAATTCCTCTTGAGGTACATTATCGTCCTCTAAATACAGTGATCTAGTAGTAACCAGTGAAAGGACTCATAGTTTGTGGGAGGAGTGTGATGGTGGGGTAGTTATCAGAAAATGAAGAAGTTAGAAATTTAAACAATTCCAGGGGGAGGGGCAGTTGCCCCCACCACTGCTCCAACAGAGGGTACGGCCCTGATTATCATGACAACTCTGTCTTCGATCACACAATGTGGATAGTTCCAGTTTCTTCAATATTTATTGATATTAAATGTTTAGACCAGTGATCACCTTAGTTGCCACCTTTTTTTATTCTCTTATCTTTATATATATATTTCTTTAAGTATGGTGACTACATTACCTCTGACTATTCCAATTTGGTCCGTATCAAAATTTTAAAGCCACCTTTTATTTTTCAACATATTGTAGATCTCTGCTGCTATCTTTCATATGAGTTTCAGGTGATGTGTCGTCTTTGATTATGATACCTAAGTCCTTTTCCTCTTTTGTTTGTGAAATTATTATATTTCCTATTTTGTAATCCATTTTTTTTTTTTACTTTGGCTCATTTCCAATATTTTGTATCTATATTAAATTGTGTTTTCCATTCCTGACTTTACTAATATACTTGATACAGGCTCCTTTGCAACATTATACAGTCCTCCTTGCTTCTCACATTCTTTATGATCTTTGTATCTTTGGTAAATATATTTGCATAACTGTTTTTTCCTTCATGTCATTGATATATACTAGGAGCATAATAGACACCAAAAGTAATGCCTGTGGTACACCGGTGGCTACTTTTCAACCATTCTTACTTTTCCTTTGTTACTACTGTTCTCATACGTCTTTCTCTCAAGAAATCTTTTATCCATTCTTATATGTTCCCACCGAGGCTTCCTATGTTTTCGATTTCCATATCAATCTCGTGTGTGCCAGTTTGTAATTGCTGTTCCAAGTCCAAATATCCAGTCTGCCCATCCCCCTCATGCAGCGCATCAGTCATTCTCGAGTAAAAGCTTAATAGGTCTGAAATGCAGAACTTTCCTTCTTCGAATTAAAATTGATTGCTTGGTAATATTTATTGTTATTCTAGATGTTTTGCTCATCTGTCTTTTACTATTTTCTCACACTTTTTCTATCGACACTGATCTATAATTTAGTGGTACCTGTTTGTTACCTTTAAGACATAAGAAATAAAGGAGACTGCAAAAGACCATAAGGCCTACACTAGGCAGCTCCGTATCCATCACCACCTGTCATCCCCATCCATAAAGTTGTCTAATCGTTTTTTAAAACAACTGATAGTTTCAGCGCTTACTACATGGTTACTAAGTTTATTCCATTCATCGACCACCCTATTAGTAAACCAATTCTTGCCTATTTCCTTCTTAAATCTAAATTTGTCCAGTTTGTACCCATTACTGCGAGTCCTGCCCTGTTGTATTATTATGATGACCTTGTTTGCATCACCCTTGTTATAGCCTTTGATCCACTTGAACACTTCTATTAGATCACCCCGCACTCTGCGTCTTTCCAGTGGGTGTAAGTTTAGGTGCCTAAGCCTCTCTTCGTAAGGCAAATTTCCGAGTCCTTGTATCATTTTGGTCATTCTTCTCTGTACTGATTCTAGTGAATTTACGTCCATTCTGTAGGACGGAGACCAAAACTGTACCGCATAGTCAAGGATGGGTCTAACTATCGCTAGATAGAGTTTAATAATTACCTCTGCACTTCTATTCGTTACCGTCCTAGCAATGAAGCCTAATGTGCTGTTAGCTTTATTTCTGGCGCTAATACACTGCTTCCTGGTTTTAAGGTCCGAACTCACCAGAACTCCCAAGTCCCTCTCGCACTCAGATTTGTCTAAAAACGTGTTATCTAAGTTGTATCTATTTTCGGGGTTGTGTAGCCCTACGTTTAACACGCTACACTTAGAGATATTGAAATTCATTTGCCATTTCACCGACCATGTTAACAGCTTATTAAGGTCATCCTGCAGAATCTGGGCGTCGTCTCCTGACCTAATTAGGCGTCCTATTTTAGTGTCGTCCGCAAACTTACTAACATCACTATTTAACCCTTCGTCTAAGTCGTTTATATACATAATGAACAACAAGGGACCCAAAACCGAGCCCTGGGGGACCCCGCTAGTAACATTGCCCCACCTAGATTTTATTCCATTTATGGTGACCCGTTGCTTTCTGTTACTAATCCAAGCTCTAATCCATTCTAACACTTTTCCTCCTATGCCATGGGCTTTGATTTTATTTTGTTGATTTGCAATCTAATGGTAATTATTCCCTTCTAGGGAACAAATGATCAAATTGTGCACGTTGTTCAGCTATTGTTCCATACTCTATTTCTGAATCCAATTTGATATCTCACCGATTCCTGAGGCTTTCTTTGTTTCGAATCTTCCCAACAATCTAAGCCCTTTTTCCAGTCATTCATAATGTTTCCATTGTTTCCATTCTTTTCCTATCGTACTGTTCACCCGTGTTGATTATTGGCTAAAATCTTTGGTTTATTATTTCTGCGTTTTCAAAGTTGAAACGTATTTCATACCACAGTAACTGAACAGGAATTTTCATCTATTTCATTCCTGTTTCTACAATTGCAAATGGTGTAATAATTTGATATCCAAGCCAGTTTTGAGTTTTTTTTTAACCAGAATAATAAAAAAGAGAGGCCTCAGGATATTTTCTTTTAAATGAGGATCTAAATAACTATGTACTGTACATTTATTTAATTTGTAGTTACATTACATACCAATGACTAAGTTTAATTTTTCTCTTGGGGAAGTCCGAACTCCTCGTTTCTGGAGTAGTGGAGGTAAGATTCCTGACAAGGGTTGGCAGCGTATTGTTCCACGCAAGTCAACTCCTTCTGGTCGAAGACGGTGTGTTCGTTGCACATGAAGCTGTACTGCTGAGTCTCGACACGGCCGTCGTCGAAGAGGTAAGGGTTGCACACGTGGAAGACGCGGCAGTCGTTGCCCTGGTCGGCGTAGTAGCCATAGGGACGGTCGGCGCACGAGAAGGAAGTGTCAATCTGACCCATGAGGAGGTAAGCTCCAGAGGGAAGGTTGAGGGGTTCGAAGACGCCGTCGATGGGTTGTGAGTCCTGTGACTGCTGGAGGAGCTGATTCTGGTTGATGAACTGTGTGTTCTGTGTGGCTTGCTGAGACTTCTCTTCTTGGATTTGGCCATTAAAAACAGTTACTTGTGCCTGTGTAGGCTGATTCTCGATGCCTTCGTTGTCTCTAAAGGTGGGTTGTCTGAATTGATTGTTACTAAAACTTTGCGCTTCAAGATCCGTCTGGAAATTCAGATTGCCTCCTGAGTTAAACTGAGATTGACCATCGTTACTGAAATTCTGACTCTCCTGGAAAAGTCGTTTCTGTTGTTGAATCCTTGCATTGGAGGCGAGAAGGACAGCGGGAGAGACGACGGGCTGGCGACTCTTCTTCTGGAACCGTTGTCTAGAAACAAAGACCAAACTCAAAACTAGAAAAGGGAAATCATTTTAGCATAAGCAAATTTTGTGAACATATGAATACATATGAATGTAACAACAGAGTATATCAGAGTTAATGTAAATACTAAAGCTTAAAAGTTGAGCTGAAACTACAAGACAGTTGATATCAAGCGTACCAATGATAGCAACCCTCATATTGACTGCAGCGTTGGCAGTGACACTGATGACAACGATAATGGTAAGAGCCTTTTATATCATGCTCCTGCTGTCGTACGCTGGTTGCTGAAAACTGATATGGACAACATATATATGCTTTATTTCAGCCTTAAAACCATATGCGATTTTTATCCAGCTATAGGATGTTATCTGTTCTAATATGCGTACTTTTTCAATTGGTTTTATAAGATGACTACTGACTGTAATGAGAAAAAGCGAAACTGCGTCTATACGGTCGTATGGCAACTACCAACGACCTTGCTCCCATAGAAACGGGTTTTTTGAAATGTTTCGACCGATTTTATTGTCATCGCTTGATATACTAATACAATTTTTCTACCAAAGAGGAATAGGGTGTTGGCTGTGATGTGATAGCGATGGAAATATGTTAGAATTAGTGATATGTTTGTATTTGTGAGGATGATGGCATGGTGGTTGGGCTTATATTATTTGTGGTTATGACGTAGAGGTGTAGATATCGTTTGCAACTAAGAATACATTCTCACTTCTTTCTTTTTAATTTTTGTGGTTCAGATATCTGCGTATCTACTTATTCATTTATGTATTTTTAGTCAGTGCTTTATTTTTTTATAATACAGGGTGTCACTTAAGTATGGACCCATAGGAGAAAAAAGATAATAAAATGTATATATTTTTTATTTATCACATTATCTGTTCAGTGTCCACCATTGTGTCGAACACATAACTGAAGACGCAATGGATGCGAATCAGACAAGACATTGGATCAAAAGTGATATTGAATCCTAATAGGCTTAGGTGAAATTTCAGAAGTTCAGTGATCTAAGGAAAAACATTTTTCTTTTCCATGTGCCCTATGATCGAGAACTAAAAACTTTAGATGACTAATATATAGTGAAATAAAACAGAGAATAGTATAAAAGAGAGAGATAGTTAAGTGCAACTGAGAATATTTGTGTCTTTGAAGAAGGGCAGGAATCTGAACCCCAAGAATTAAATAGTAAGATTATAAAAAGTACAACGGCGAGCCACAAAAACTGATTTCAAATATCAGAAATAAATCATACGAAAATTGGGTAAAATATATGAATCTTCTTTCTCTAAAAAGCGTAGACTCAGGGGTGATTTGATACAGGTCTTTAAGATTCTAAAGGGAATTGTTAACATCAAAAGTGACGATATTCTTACATTGAATGCGAGTCAGACAAGAAATAATTATCTCGAACTGTCAAGAAGTATATATGATTTGGAAGTGGGTAGAAATAACTTCGCCAACCGTGTAGCAAATGAATTGCATAAACTTTCTTCAGAGGCACTGCAATGTAGTTCAGTTCGAAGTTTTAAGATTCATTTAGTTAAGCACCTAAGAAATATGTTGTAATGGCTACAATTTTATTTTATTTTATTTATTTATTATTGTTTATTGAGTTATTATCTATATGTTTATATTTTGTTATTTATTCATGAATTATCTATTACCCAATTATTTTTATTTTTCAGTTTGTTGATTATTTATCATTATCTATTTATCTATCTTATTTATTTCCGCATCCGATCTAGTTTTGGACCAAAAGGTCTCCTGTCAGCATGCTCTTCCTTTGTAATCCTTTGCAAGAAAACTTTGTTGACTGGAAATGATAACTACACCGGGAGGCTTCTACCATCATGTCATCATACCTACCAACACAAACACATCAGTATCTCAACCACGCTACCAACACTATCACAGTATTATGACCTTAATCCTATTCTTCCTTATGAGAAAGATTGTGTAAGTATATTAAATTATGAAAATAAAATTGGATAAAACATTTCAATAAACCAGTTTCTATGGCTGCAAGGACGTTGATGGTTGCCATACGATCTTAGAAAAGCAGTTTCACTTTTTTCTCACTATATTGAGTAGTCACATCTATATATCGAGCAATTGACAAAATACGTATTGTAGAAAATATAGCATTCTAAGGATCCATGAAAATTTCTCATGGTTTAAAGGCTAAAAATAAGCACATATTTGTATTCTATATCAGTTTTCAGCAACCAGTGTTCGACCGCAGGAACATGGTATAAAAGGCGCTCTCCATTTTCGTTGTCATCAGTGTCACTGCCAACGCTACATTCAACATGAGGGTTGCTATCTTTGGTACGCTTGATATAAAGTATTTTGTTATATGCTGTCATTATATCAAGATCTAATATACCAACCTGTTGTCGCGATTTGTTTGTACTAAATTCCTTTCCCCCTTTCCAGTTTTGGGTTTAGCCATTGTTTCGGGACAACGGTTCCAGCAGCAAAGTCGCCAGCCCGTCGTTTCTCCCGCTGTTCTTCTCGCCTCCAATGCCAGGATTCAACAACAGGAGCGACTTTTCAAGGAGAGTCAGAATGCCAATATCGATATTCAGTCTCAGTTGAACTACGACGGCAATCTGAATCTCCGAGCAGATATTGGAGTACAGAGCTTTAGTGACAATGAATTCAGGCAATCCACTTTGAGGGAAAATGTAGGTATCGAGAATCAGCCTACACAGGCACAAATAACTATTTCTAATACCCAAAATCAAGAAGAGAAGTCTCAGCAAGCCACACAGAACATAGAGTTCATCCAACAGAATCAGTTCCTCCATCAGTCACAGGACTCCAACCCCATCGACGGCGTCTTTGAACCCCTCAACCTTCCTTCTGGAGCTTACCTCCTGATGGGTCAGATCGACACTTCCTTCTCGTGCGCCGACCGTCCCTATGGCTACTACGCCGACCAGGGTAACGACTGCCGCGTCTTCCACGTGTGCAACCCTTACCTCTTCGAAGACGGCCGTGTTGAGACTCAGCAGTACAGCTTCATGTGTAACGAACACACCGTTTTTGACCAGAAGGAGTTGACTTGCGTGGAACAATACGCTGCCAACCCTTGTGAGGAGTCTTACCTCCACTACTCCAGGAACGAGGAGTTCGGACTCCCCCAAGAGAAAAATTAAACTTAGCGGCTGGTATGTGATATATCGACAAAGAAAAATAAATATACAAATATTTTCTGTTCTTTTGATTTATACATCATTCGTACCAGGATGGGTCGGTGTTTGAATACTCATTAACAAAAATATTCTGAGGCCTCTCACTATTTTATTTAAATAACTTCTTTCATAACTGGTTTAGTTGCCATATGCTAACGCTTTTGAAACCAGGGCTGTGGAGTCGGATTCGGAGTCGTGGAGAGTCGGAGTCGGAAGCAATTACGGTGTCACTGGAGTCGGAGTCGGTAGAAATATACCGACTCCGATTCCGACTCCAGTTAAATTTACATTTTATAAGGCCTTAGTTTAGTCTGTAGAGTTATGCAGTGCACACTCCTTATAAGTAAATTATATAGAAAAATAATTTTATAAAATGTAATAAATTTCATCGTCTTATCTCTGTGGTCATTCCACTAAACCCCCAAAACGTCCTTGTGCAACGCTGGCTTTCAAATTTATACATAGACCGATAAACATCCAAAGTATTACTTGAATGAATTAAACACCTCCATTTTACACCTTCTGTTGACACACAGTCACGGGAGCTGTAATATTCCTGTCAAGTTCCATATGCATCGTTTCCATCACTCCATCAGTTTGGTAGTTTCTCCCACTGCTGTGTTGCCAAACAGTAGGATAATTATGCTTTCAACTGTAGACTAACGCAATAATACTATCTCTTCACTCCTTTCCCCTTCTTTTTCCCCTCTATACTTTTTAACATTGAATTATTGAAATATGGATATTAAAAAAAAAAAAAAGTTTCCATCGCAATAATCGCATAGCAGTGCCAGTATGTAGTTAAACCAAGAGGTACTTGTGTCAGTAATTTCAGTATATTAAGACAAAAGAAGGTATGAAATCATATGAAGCATAATGATACCCAAAAAGTATGTATGATACATATAACTTTCAGTATCATACATGTTCAGCTGTAACACTCGACCTTGTACCGTACTCGTATCAATAAGGTTTATTTTCTCTATATTTACTGTTTCTTGTCAAGAAATTTGCCTAAACTTCTTTTATAAAGTATTTTCATTTTTTTTAATTTTGTATTTGCAAAACTATGTAAAAAAATCTTACATTATATATTTACAAAGGTTATATTTAAACTTTTGTTATAAAGAACAGTATTTCTTAAATGTACTTATCACTTATTTGCAAAGATATATATTATGCCAAATGTCTTATATTACAGAATCTTTTTTTACTGAATTTTCTTCAACAAGCCCACTGGCTGCGCCAGTCCCGGCTACGCCGGGGGTCTTGGCCTGCGGCGCCCCCTTTGTTATACCTCTAAACGGTTTAAAATGCACACTTTGTTCTACCTCTTGAATGTGTTTGAAATAAAAGAAGGTTTTATCATTTTAACTTTTATTTACATCAGAAACTTTAGTTTCGTCTATAATTTGTTTACTGCTTTGAGGCGAAGGAGATGAGACATCCTCGACGTCGCTCTTTTCTATTCCATTGTCAATTTTCTTCTTTTTTCGAGGCGGAGATGATGCAATATCTTCGTCGTCGCTTTGCCGCTTGACCGTTTTGTTGATTTCCTCCATTTTCTTAGTCATCTCTTCTTTTAAACCCATAATTAATTCTTCCATTTTTTTCGTGACAGGGTTTTCAGCTTCATTACTACTGTTACTTTCTTCTTCATTTGAAACGTTTTCTTCGAAGGCAAAATCAGGTAAGATCATCTTGACGGCGTCTTCTTCTGAAATGTTATAAGCATCCTTTGGTATTGGAACTACACCTAATTCGGGTTCTTCTTCAGCTATGGGGATAAGTTCTTCTGTTTCTTCGCCTGTTACTGCAGAAGCAGGAGGTGACGCTTGAATGTTCACTACGCTATCCGAGAAAAGTTCTTTATATACACAGTTCGTGGCAGGTCTTAACCGGTATTCTTTATTTACTTTATGCCAGCCAGTATACACGAACAAAAAATTCCACGACGTTACTCTTGAACAGGCGACATAGAATTGACCATGAGCGAAACACTGAACTGTATCCAAGAGTATTCCACACCGTTCGAACGTTTGCCCTTGTGACTTGTTTATTGTCATCGCGTAACTTAATTTGACTGGAAATTGTTTTCTTTTGAAGCTAACTGGAGTGTCTTGAGCTTCTAACGTTATTTTAGGGATCATAACCTGTTCACCGCGATAACTACCCCCTAAAATTTTACCAACTATAATATTCTTCTTCAGATTAGTAACTAAAAGCCTCGTTCCGTTGCACAGTTTCGGAGGGCAAATGTTTCTAACAACCATCACTACACTTCCAATTTTCACTTGAAGTCGATGAGGAGGCAGAGAAGGACTTATCATGGTATTAAATACCGAAGTTTGAATATCGGTCCCTTCTTCCACTGCTCTATCAGTACTGTAATAAATTACTTCTTTTTCCTTTGATTTGTCATAGATCATGAGATTCACACTGTCAACATCGTCGTTTGTAGGTGATATTATAGCTCGTTGTTCAAAATATGAAACGTTGAGATGGTTGTCTTCCAAGTCCCCGTAGATACTATTTATCAATTCTTCACGGAATTTTACTTGAACAGCAAAACCTTCCTCAAGTTCCAAAGGCCCGTCATTTTGTGATCCGATTTCTAACAATTTTTGTGCAAATTTAATGTTGTTTGTATCATTTTTCTTGAGGCGTACGTTCTCGGTTAATTCCAGTTTTGTTATATCGCCCCACATGTAACTCGATTTGATACAGTATTCGAGTTCATCGTTCTTACCGCCACCACGTATAACGGGTAAAATTTGTCGGAAATCTCCAGCACAAACAAAAACTTTTTCCTCCCATAAACTTATAATTTTCAAGAATATCCCTCAACGTTATATCGAGTGCGGTCAACGTATTCTTGTTTGTCATTACGACTTCGTCCCACACAATTAAAGACGCCATCTCTAACAACTTTGCAAGTTCACTTCTCTTCTTGATTGCGCATACATACATACATACATACATACATACATACATACATACATACATACATACATACATACATACATACATACATACATACATACATACATACATACATACATACATACATACAAACATACATGCATACATACATACATACATACATACATACATACATACATACATACATACATACATACATACATACATACATACATACATACATACATACATACATACATACATACATTCATACATACATACATACATACATACATATATCTATGTTCTAAAAAAGAAATTGTTGTCGAAATGGTCGGACTGGCAGTTCCGCCGAAAAGAGGACATCGCCGGGTTTAGTTGTCATAGTAATATGGCTGCGTAACGTCTTCTAGGAATAAACGCTGGCCTCTGTTTGGCCAAGAGAGTGGTAACGTCAAGGAAACGGAGACGACTGATTGGCGAAGAGCGGTGACGTCTCGACAACGGAGACGACTGATTGGCTAAGAGCGAGACGTTCGTAAGCCCCCGGGGAAGCCTCTGGAAACACCCGGGGAGGCCTTTGGGAGACCCTGGATAGTCACTCGGGTACCTCTAAGAATCCCTGTAGGGATTCTCTGTGAAACCTTCAAGGAACTCCTGAGAAACCCATTAAGAACCTCCTGGAACATCAAGGGGAGCACTTGTGGAGCCCTTGAGGTGCACTCTGGAAACTCCTGGGGAGTCCCTGTGGAACCCCTTGGAATCTCTCAGGGGAGCCCCTGGTACTAATAAGAGAATTCCTGTAATCGGACCGGAAACCGAAAATCCCTCAAGGGGACACGTCCCCTCCGGCCCCGGTTGTGTGAGTCGTCCCTTGATATCACGTCGGGCCCTGCCAAAAAAATCGAATAGACCTTTACTCTCGGACAGGGGTCAGCATGTCCGCATTTTGCCGGGTTCTGACGGATTGGGAAAACCGATCGGGCCACAGATTTTTAGCAATACTGATATCCTATCAAAATTTTTGTCTCTACTTCAGTTATAAAGTATTAATGAAGAGGTCAAACATAGGAAAGCCACACTATAACATATATATTTATTCTTTGATATAAACCAGTTATAATGATATAAGTCTACTCAAGATTGGAGCGTATGTGTGTTGCATAGGCTTTATAAAATATGTAGGCCATAATCAGTTAATTACATGAAGAGGAGTCGGAGTCGGAGTTGGAGTCTGAGTCTGAGTCGGTGGTGCCTAAAATAGAGGAGTCGGAGTCGGAGTCGGAGGTTTTGTGTTCCGACTCCCCAGCCCTGTTTGAAACTATAAGTAAAGGAATAAATATGAAAAATTTCTATTAATTTCCTTTGGTAGAAAATAAGTGCCAACTTTGAACTAGGGTGGAAGAGGCTGGTACATAAAGGTAAACACTTGAGGAGGATAGAGGGGTAGGTGGCGAGAATTTCACTTTTATGAGTTAGATGTTTGGTAAACAACAGTCGTAGGCGAAGGAATTACACAATCTCGCTCCTCGCTTAAAGTTTACAAACAACCGCTGGGGACTCGATTTTATTGCTGTATTATGCTGATGTAACACTATATAAACTAAATCGGTAATGCATTACTTTCGAGATTGCTTGATTAAGCAATATTGTATAAGAAGTTTGGAACAGGCTTTCTGATTGGAGAAAGGGAGGAGGAGAAAATTCAATTGGCTCATGGGAGTAAAGATACGCCCTTAGGGGAGGTACTTAGATGTAAAAGTAAAGATCATTGGACTAAAGAAATCATGACGTCAATGTGAACTGACCTAGTGCTCAAATTGAGAATTCCAGATAATAGTCCCTTGGTGTAAATTGACATGTCGAGTGTAATATAATTCGGGAAGAAGAGACAGAAAATTTAAGATCAGTTTAATTCCCCTGTCTTGGACAAGGTAAGGTTATTGAGTAATCCTACAATTGAAAAGAAAAAGTGAAGTATCATACGTAACAAGACAGTGTTGGAAAGAAAGTAGGAAGTGAGAGAAGAAATATAAAACTATATAAGGGAACAGTCAACAGTGGTAAGAACGGTGGTGAGATAGGGAGACATACATCGAATTTCATAATTAATCACAGGTTTATATACATGATATACTCTATGTGCACATAGAGTGATATAAGTAATTGGTTTTCACATATGAAAACATTACCTTTCCTATCATACATTATTTTGTGATATGTCACATATATTATATATTCATAATCACTCTCTAAATAAAGTGATCTAGCAGTAACCAGTAACGTATAGTTTGTGGTAGGAGTGTATTGGTGGGGTAGTTATCAGAAAAATGTAGTTAAAAAAAAAAAAAAAAAAAAAATCCCCCAGGAGTAATACTGTACTTGTGGTACACCATTGGTTACTTTTCTCCATTTTGACTTTTCCTTTCTCACTACTGTTCTCATACACCTTCCTTTCAAGAAATCTTTCATCCATTTTAATATGTTTCTTCTGAGGCTTCCTCTGGTTTCTAATTTCCATATCAATCTCGTGTGTGCCAGTTTGTCATTTTTGTTCAAAGTCCAAATATTCTGTCCACTCATCCCTCTCATGGAGCGCATCAGTCACTCTCGAATAAAAATGAGCAGGTCTGTAATGCAGAACTTTCCTTCTCCGAATTTAAACTGATTGTTTGATAATATTTTTTGTTATTCTAGATGTTTCGTCCATCTGTCTTTTACTATTTTCTCACACTTATTTGCCATCGACACTGGTCTCCAGGTTAGTGGTACCTGTCTGTTACCTCCTTTATAAACTGGTATCACATTTGTTGATTTCTAATCTAATGGTACATTATTCTCTTCTAGCGAGCAAATGATCAAATTGTGTACTTTGTTTAGCAATTGTTCCATACATTATTTCATAATTCAATTTGATATCTCACCGGTTCCTGAGGCCATCCTTGTTTCCAATCTTTCCAACAATCTAAGCACTTTTTCCATTCCCACTGTCAGGTCATTCATAATCTTTCCATTCTTTCTATTCTTTTCTCTCTCGTACTATTCACCCGTGTTGATTATTGCCTAAAATCTTTGATTCATTATTTCTGCTTGTGTTCTTGCGTCCTTACATATAACTTCTTCAATTTTTTACTTCGATATTACTTCTTGTGTGTTTGTATATATATGTGTCAGTGCGCGTTTATGTGAAATAATATATATTTGTATCAACTGTATTAGAATAATCATGTCACATTTGTTTTTGTTTATATAAAGGATCTAGTTGTCCCTATTTGTAAGAGGAAAATGAGCCGGGAGGACTGCAACAACTAGTGCGCAGTGTGCCAGTTAAAGTGCTTGCCCTTCTGCGGCTGATACGGACTTATTCATATCTGGTTAAGTTTTAGAGGACTGAGTAGTCTGCGTTCACGCCAGGTAAGTCAACATCGGTTAGGATCCTATCGTTTTGTATTCTTGTGTTGAGCCGGGGTGATTTTTGAGTGGTAAGGGTGGATACATGTGAGCTTCATCGGAGAGACTGTAGGGACTTGCGCCGGCGTGTGAGTTGAACAACGCGCTCCCTGGTGTATGCTCTCATTTGATGGCGATGATGTTGATTTGATGCACGAATATGTCTCAGTTCAAAGTTGAAACATATTTCATACCACAGTAACTCAATAGGAATTTCTACAAT
The DNA here is from genome assembly GCF_046742065.1 of Oratosquilla oratoria. Taxonomy (NCBI): domain Eukaryota; kingdom Metazoa; phylum Arthropoda; class Malacostraca; order Stomatopoda; family Squillidae; genus Oratosquilla; species Oratosquilla oratoria. The sequence goes on along the minus strand of NC_134818.1, from coordinate 28,488,283 downwards.
TTCATTCTTGTCTCAACAATTGCAAATGGTTTAAGCATTTGCTACCTAAGCCCGTTTTGAAGATTTTTTCTTAACCAGAATAATGAAAAAGAGAGGCCTCAGGATATTTTCTTTTAAATGAGTATCTAAATAACTATATACTGCACATTTATTTGATTTGTAGTTACATCACATACCAGCGACTAAGTTTAATTTTTCTCTTGGGGGAGTCCGAACTCCTCGTTCCTGGAGTAGTGGAGGTAAGACTCCTCACAAGGGTTGGCAGCGTACTGTTCCACGCAAGTCAACTCCTTCTGGTCGAAGACGGTGTGTTCGTTGCACATGAAGCTGTACTGTTGAGTCTCGACACGGCCGTCGTCGAAGAGGTAAGGGTTGCATACGTGGAAGACGCGGCAGTCGTTGCCCTGGTCGGCGTAGTAGCCATAGGGACGGTCGGCGCACGAGAAGGAGGTGTCGATCTGACCCATGAGTAGGTAAGCTCCAGAAGGAAGGTTGAGGGGTTCGAAGACGCCGTCGATGGGTTGTGAGTCCTGCGACTGCTGGAGGAGCTGATTCTGGTTGATGAACTGTGTGTTCTGTGTGGATTGCTGAGACTTCTCTTCTTGGATTTGGCCATTAAAAACAGTTACTTGTGCCTGTGTAGGCTGATTCTCGATGCCTTCGTTTTCTCTAAAAGTGGGTTGCCTGAATTGATTGTTACTAAAACTTTGCGCTTCAAGATCCGTCTGGAAATTCAGATTGCCTCCTGAGTTAAACTGAGATTGACCATCGTTATTGAAATTCTGACTCTCCTGGAAAAGTCGCTCCTGTTGTTGAATCCTGGCATTGGAGGCAAGAAGGACAGCGGGAGAGACGACGGGCTGGCGACTCTGTTGCTGGAACCGTTGTCCAGAAACGAAGACCAAACTCAAAACTAGAAAAGGGAAATCATTTTAGCATAAGCAAATGTTGTGAACATATGAATACATATGAATGTAACAACAGAGTATATCAGAGTTAATGTAAACATTAAAGCTTAAAAGTTGAGCTGAAACTACAAGACAGTTGATATCAAGCGTACCAATGATAGCAACCCTCATATTGACTGCAGCGTTGGCAGTGACACTGATGACAATGATAATGGTAAGAGCCTTTTATATCATGCTCCTGCTGTCGTACGCTGGTTGCTTAAAACTGATATGGACAACATATATATGCTTTATTTCAGCCTTAAAACCATATGCGATTTTTATCCAGCTATAGGATGTTATCTGTTCTAATATGCGTACTTTTTCAATTGGTTTTATAAGATGACTACTGACTGTAATGAGAAAAAGCGAAACTGCGTCTATACGGTCGTATGGCAACTACCAACGACCTTGCTCCCATAGAAACGGGTTTTTTGAAATGTTTCGACCGATTTTATTGTCATCGCTTGATATACTAATACAATTTTTCTACCAAAGAGGAATAGGGTGTTGGCTGTGATGTGATAGCGATGGAAATATGTTAGAATTAGTGATATGTTTGTATTTGTGAGGATGATGGCATGGTGGTTGGGCTTATATTATTTGTGGTTATGATGTAGAGGTGCAGTTATCGTTTGCAACTAAGAATACATTCTCACTTCTTTCTTTTTAATTTTTGTGGTTCAGATATCTGCGTATCTACTTATTCATTTATGTATTTTTAGTCAGTGCTTTATTTTTTTTTTATAATACAGGGTGTCACTTAAGTATGGACCCATAGGAGAAAAAAGATAATAAAATGTATTTTTTTTTAATTTATCACATTATCTGTTCAGTGTCCACCATTGTGTCGAACACATAACTGAAGACGCAATGGATGCGAATCAGACAAGACATTGGATCAAAAGTGATATTGAATCCTAATAGACTTAGGTGAAATTTCAGAAGTTCAGTGATCTAAGGAAAAATATTTTTCTTTTCCATGTGCCCTATGATCGAGAACTAAAAACTTTAGATGACTAATATATAGTGAAATAAAACAGAGAATAGTATAAAAGAGAGAGATAGTTAAGTGCAACTGAGAATATTTGTGTCTTTGAAGAAGGGCAGGAATCTGAACCCCAAGAATTAAATAGTAAGATTATAAAAAGTACAACGGTGAGCCACAAAAATGATTTCAAATATCAGAAATAAATCATACGAAAATTGGGTAAAATATATGAATCTTCTTTCTCTAAAAAGCGTAGACTCAGGGGTGATTTGATACAGGTCTTTAAGATTCTAAAGGGAATTGTTAACATCAAAAGTGACGATATTCTTACATTGAATGCGAGTCAGACAAGAAATAATTATCTCGAACTGTCAAGAAGTATATATGATTTGGAAGTGGGTAGAAATAACTTCGCCAACCGTGTAGCAAATGAATTGCATAAACTTCCTTCAGAGGCACTGCAATGTAGTTCAGTTCGAAGTTTTAAGATTCATTTAGTTAAGCACCTAAGAAATATGTTGTAATGGCTACAATTTTATTTTATTTTATTTATTTATTATTGTTTATTGAGTTATTATCTATATGTTTATATTTTGTTATTTATTCATGAGTTATCTATTACCCAATTATTTTTATTTTTCAGTTTGTTGATTATTTATCATTATTTATTTCCGCATCCGATCTAGTTTTGGACCAAAAGGTCTCCTGTCAGCATGCTCTTCCTTTGTAATCCTTTGCAAGAAAACTTTGTTGACTGGAAATGATAACTACACCGGGAGGCTTCTACCATCATGTCATCATACCTACCAACACAAACACATCAGTATCTCAACCACGCTACCAACACTATCACAGTATTATGACCTTAATGCTATTCTTTCTTATGAGAAAGATTGCGTAATTATATTAAATTATGAAAATAAAATTGGATAAAACATTTCAATAAACCAGTTTCTATGGCTGCAAGGACGTTGATGGTTGCCATACGATCTCAGAAAAGTAGTTTCACTTTTTTCTCACTATATTGAGTAGTCATATCTATATATCAAGCAATTGACAAAATATGCATTGTAGGAAATATAGCATTCTAAGGATCCATGAAAATTTCTCCTGTTTTAAAGGCTAAAAATAAGGATATATTTGTATTCTATATCAGTTTTCAGCAACCAGTGTTCGACCGCAGGAATATGGTATAAAAGGCACTCTCCATTTTCGTTGTCATCAGTGTCACTGCCAACGCTACATTCAACATGAGGGTTGCTATCTTTGGTACGCTTGATATAAAGTATTTTGTTATATGCTGTCATTATATCAAGATCTAATATACCAACCTGTTGTCGCGATTTGTTTGTACTAAATTCCTTTCCCCCTTTCCAGTTTTGGGTTTAGCCATTGTTTCGGGACAACGGTTCCAGCAGCAAAGTCGCCAGCCCGTCGTTTCACCCGCTGTTCTTCTCGCCTCCAATGCCAGGATTCAACAACAGGAGCGACTTTTCAAGGAGAGTCAGAATGCCAATATCGATATTCAGTCTCAGTTGAACTACGACGGCAATCTGAATCTCCGAGCAGATATTGGAGTACAGAGCTTTAGTGACAATGAATTCAGGCAATCCACTTTGAGGGAAAATGTAGGTATCGAGAAACAGCCTACACAGGCACAGATAACTATTTCTAATACCCAAAATCAAGAAGAGAAGTCTCAGCAAGCCACACAGAACATAGAGTTCATCCAACAGAATCAGTTCCTCCATCAGTCACAGGATTCCAATCCCATCGATGGCGTCTTTGAACCCCTCAACCTTCCATCTGGAGCTTACCTCCTTATGGGTCAGATCGACACTTCCTTCTCGTGCGCCGACCGTCCCTATGGCTACTACGCCGACCAGGGCAACGACTGCCGCGTCTTCCACGTGTGCAACCCTTACCTCTTCGAAGACGGCCGTGTTGAGACTCAGCAGTACAGCTTCATGTGTAACGAACACACCGTTTTCGACCAGAAGGAGTTGACTTGCGTAGAACAATACGCTGCCAACCCTTGTGAGGAGTCTTACCTCCACTACTCCAGAAACGAGGAGTTCGGACTCCCCCAAGAGAAAAATTAAACTTAGCGGCTGGTATGTGATATATCGACAAAGAAAAATAAATATACAAATATTTTCTGTTCTTTTGATTTATACATCATTCGTACCAGGATGGGTCGGTGTTTGAATAATCATTAACAAAAATATTCTGAGGCCTCTCACTATTTTATTTAAATAACTTCTGTCATAACTGGTTTAGTTGCCATATGCTAACGCTTTTGAAACCAGGGCTGTGGAGTCGGATTCGGAGTCGTGGAGTCGGAGTCGGAGTCGGAAGCAATTACGGTGTCACTGGAGTCGGAGTCGGTAAAAATATACCGACTCCGATTCCGACTCCAGTTAAATTTACATTTTATAAGGCCTTAGTTTAGTCTGTAGAGTTATGCAGTGCACACTCCTTATAAGTAAATTATATAGAAAAATAATTTTATAAAATGTAATAAATTTCATCGTCTTATCTCTGTGGTCATTCCACTAAACCCCCAAAACGTCCTTGTGCAACGCTGGCTTTCAAATTTATACATAGACCGATAAACATCCAAAGTATTACTTGAATGAATTAAACACCTCCATTTTACACCTTCTGTTGACACACAGTCACGGGAGCTGTAATATTCCTGTCAAGTTCCATATGCATCGTTTCCATCACTCCATCAGTTTGGTAGTTTCTCCCACTGCTGTGTTGCCAAACAGTAGGATAATTATGCTTTCAACTGTAGACTAACGCAATAATACTATCTCTTCACTCCTTTCCCCTTCTTTTTCCCCTCTATACTTTTTAACATTGAATTATTGAAATAAGGATATTAGAAAAAAAAAAGTTTCACGTTTCCAGAACCAGAGTAATGTCCATCGCAATAATCGCATAGCAGTGCCAGTATGTAGTTAAACCAAGAGGTACTTGTGTCAGTAATTTCAGTATATTAAGACAAAAGAAGGTATGAAAACATATGAAGCATAATGATACCCAAAAAGTATGTATGATACATATACCTTTCAGTATCATACATGTTCAGCTGTAACACTCGACCTTGTACCGTACTCGTATCAATAAGGTTTATTTTCTCTATATTTACTGTTTCCTGTCAAGAAATTTGCCTAAACTTCTTTTATAAAGTATTTTCATTTTTTTCATTTTGTATTTGCAAAACTATCTATGTAAAAAAATCTTACATTATATATTTACAAAGGTTATATTTAAACTTTTGTTATAAAGAACAGTATTTTTTAAATGTACTTATCACTTATTTGCAAAGATATATATTATGCCAAATGTCTTATATTACAGAATCTTTTTTTTACTGAATTTTCTTCAATATCCTATCAAAATTTTTGTCTCTACTTCAGTTATAAAGTATTAATGAAGAGGTCAAACATAGGAAAGCCACACTATAACATATATATTTATTCTTTGATATAAACCAGTTATAATGATATAAGTCTACTCAAGATTGGAGCGTATGTGTGTTGCATAGGCTTTATAAAATATGTAGGCCATAATCAGTTAATTACATGAAGAGGAGTCGGAGTCGGAGTTGGAGTCGGAGTCGGAGTCGGTGGTGCCAAAAATAGAGGAGTCGGAGTCGGAGTCGGAGGTTTTGTGTTCCGACTCCCCAGCCCTGTTTGAAACTATAAGTAAAGGAATAAATATGAAAATTTTCTATTAATTTCCTTTGGTAGAAAATAAGTGCCAACTTTGAACTAGGGTGGAAGAGGCTGGTACATAAAGGTAAACACTTGAGGAAGATAGAGGGGTAGGTGGCGAGAATTTAACTTTTATGAGTTAGATGTTTGGTAAACAACAGTCGTAGGCGAAGGAATTACACAATCTCGCTCCTCGCTTAAAGTTTACAAACAACCGCTGGGGACTCGATTTTATTGCTGTATTATGCTGATGTAACACTATATAAACTAAATCGGTAATGCATTACTTTCGAGATTGCTTGATTAAGCAATATTGTATAAGAAGTTTGGAACAGGCTTTCTGATTGGAGAAAGGGAGGAGGAGAAAATTCAATTGGCTCATGGGAGTAAAGATACGCCCTTAGGGGAGGTACTTAGATGTAAAAGTAAAGATCATTGGACTAAAGAAATCATGACGTCAATGCGAACTGACCTAGTGCTCAAATTGAGGATTCCAGATAAGAGTCCCTTGGTGTAAATTGACTAGTCAAGTGTAATATAATTCGGGAAGAAGAGACAGAAAATTTAAGATCAGTTTAATTCCCCTGTCTTGGACAAAGTAAGGTTATTGAGTAATCCTACAATTGAAAAGAAAAAGTGAAGTATCATACGTAACAAGACAGTGTTGGAAAGAAAGTAGGAAGTGAGAGAAGAAATATAAAATTATGTAAGGGAACAGTCAACAGTGGTAAGAACGGTGGTGAGATAGGGAGACATACATCGAATTTCATAATTAATCACAAATTTATATACATGATATACTCTATGTGCACATAGAGTGATATAAGTAATTGGTTTTCACATATGAAAACATTACCTTTCCTATCGTACATTATTTTGTGATATGTCTCATACATTATATATTTATAATCTCTCTCGAGGTAAATTATCGTCCTCTAAATACAGTGATCTAGCAGTAACCAGTGACCTATAGTTTGTGGTAGGAGTGTATTGGTGGGGTAGTTATCAGAAAATGTAGAGGTAAAAAAAAAAAAAAAAAAAAAAAAAAAAAAAAAAAAAAAAAAAATCCCCCAGGAGTAATACTGTACCATTTTGGCTTCTCCTTTCTCACTACTGTTCTCATACACCTTCCTTTCAAGAAATCTTTCATCCATTTTAATATGTTTCCTCTGAGGCTTCCTCTGGTTTCTAATTTCCATATCAATCTCGTGTGTGCCAGTTTGTCATTTTTGTTCAAAGTCCAAATATTCAGTCCACTCATCCCTCTCATGGAGCGCATCAGTCACTCTCGAATAAAAATGAGCAGGTCTGTAATGCAGAACTTTCCTTCTCCGAATTTAAACTGTTTGTTTGATAATATTTTTTGTTATTCTAGATGTTTCGTCCATCTGTCTTTTACTATTTTCTCACACTTATTTGCCATCGACACTGGTCTCCAGGTTAGTGGTACCTGTCTGTTACCTCCTTTATAAACTGGTATCACATTTGTTGATTTCCAATCTAAGGGTACATTATTCTCTTCTAGCGAACAAATGATCAAATTGTGTACTTTATTTAGCAATTGTTCCATACATTATTTCATAATTCAATTTGATATCTCACCGGTTCCTGAGGCCATCCTTGTTTCCAATCTTTCCAACAATCTAAGCACTTTTTCCATTCCCACTGTCAGGTCATTCATAATCTTTCCATTCTTTCTATTCTTTTCTCTCTCGTACTATTCACCCGTGTTGATTATTGCCTAAAATCTTTGATTCATTATTTCTGCTTGTGTTCTTGCGTCCTTACATATAACTTCTTCAATTTTTTACTTCGATATTACTTCTTGTGTGTTTGTATATATGTGTCAGTGCGCGTTTATGTGAAATAATATATATTTGTATAAACTGTATTAGAATAATCATGTCACATTTGTTTTTGTTTATATAAAGGATCTGGTTGTCCCTATTTGTAAGAGGAAAATGAGCCGGGAGGACTGCAACAACTAGTGCGCAGTGTGCCAGTTAAAGTGATTGCCCTTCTGCGGCTGACATTGACTTGTTCATATCTGGTTAAGTTTTAGAGGACTGAGTAGTCTGCGTTCACGCCAGGTAAGTCAACATCGGTTGGTAAGGGTGGATACATGTGAGCTTCATCGGAGAGACTGTAGGGACTTGCTCCGGCGTGCGAGTTGAACACCGCGCTCCCTGGTGTATGCTCTCATTTGATGGCGATGATGTTGATTTGATGCACGAATATGTCTCAGTTCAAAGATGAAACATATTTCATACCGCAGTAACTCAATAGGAATTTCTACAATTTCATTCTTGTCCCAACAATTGCAAATGGTGTAAGCATTTGCTATCTAAGACAGTTTTGAAGATTTTTTCTTAATCAGAATAATGAAAAAGAGAGGCCTCAGGATATTTTCTTTTAAATGAATATCTAAATAACTATATACTGCACATTTATTTGATTTGTAGTTACATCACATACCAGCGACTAAGTTTAATTTTTCTCTTGGGGGAGTCCGAACTCCTCGTTCCTGGAGTAGTGGAGGTAAGACTCCTCACAAGGGTTGGCAGCGTACTGTTCCACGCAAGTCAACTCCTTCTGGTCGAAGACGGTGTGTTCGTTGCACATGAAGCTGTACTGTTGAGTCTCGACACGACCGTCGTCGAAGAGGTAAGGGTTGCATACGTGGAAGACGCGGCAATCGTTGCCCTGGTCGGCGTAGTAGCCATAGGGACGGTCGGCGCACGAGAAGGAAGTGTCGATCTGACCCATAAGGAGGTAAGCTCCAGAAGGAAGGTTGAGGGGTTCGAAGACGCCGTCGATGGGTTGTGAGTCCTGCGACTGCTGGAGGAGCTGATTCTGGTTGATGAACTGTGTGTTCTGTGTGGCTTGCTGAGACTTCTCTTCTTGGATTTGGCCATTAAAAACAGTTACTTGTGCCTGTGTAGGCTGATTCTCGATGCCTTCGTTTTCTCTAAAGGTGGGTTGCCTGAATTGATTGTTACTAAAACTTTGCGCTTCAATATCCGCCTGGAAATTCAGATTGCCTCCTGAGTTAAACTGAGATTGACCATCGTTATTGAAATTCTGACTCTCCTGGAAAAGTCGCTCCTGTTGTTGAATCCTGGCATTGGAGGCGAGAAGAACAGCAGGAGAGACGACGGGTTGGCGACTCTGCTGCTGGAACCGTTGTCCAGAAACAAAGACCAAACTCAGAACTGGAAATGGGAAATAATTTTAGCACAAGAAAATTTTGTGAACATACGAATACATCAAGTCTGAATGTAACAACAGAGTATATCAGAGTTAATGTAAACAGCAAAGCTTAAAGGTTGAGCTGAAACTACAATCCAGTTGATATCAAGCGTACCAATGATAGCAACCCTCATGTTGATGGCAGCGTTGGTAGTGACACTGATGACAACGATAATGGCGAGAGCCTTTTATATCATACTCCTGCGGTCGGACGCAGGTTGCTGAAAACTGATATGTTCAAGATATATATGCTTTACTTCAGCCTTGAAACCGTATGCGATTTTCATCGAGCCATTGAATGCTATCTGTTTTAATATGTGTACATTTTGAATTGCTTTTATAATATGACTACTAACTGTAATGAGAAAAAGCGAAACTGCGTTCCTACAGTCGTATGACGACTACCAGTGTCCTTGCTCCCATAGAAACGGGTTTATTGGAATGCTTTGACCGATTTTATTGTCACCCCTTGATATACTAATACAGTTTTTCTCACAAAGAAGAATAGGGTGCTGGGTTTTGATGTTGTGATAGCGATGGCAATGTGGTAGAAATAGTTATATATTTGTACTTTTGAGGATGATGATATGGTGGTTGGGCTTATGTTGTTTGTAGAGGTCTCTTAGTGCAGTTATCGTTTGCAACCAATAATATATTCTTTCTTCTTTCTTTTTCATTCTTGGGGTGTAAATATCTGCCATTTTTCAAGGACACAGATATTCTCAGGCGTAACTGCTTATCTATCTATATATTTTTTATTCACAGCTTTATTCTACTTTATAATACAGTGTGTCACTTAAGTATGGACCCATTGGAGAAAAATAATAAAATAACAAAATTGTTTAAAAATTTATCGCATTATGTGTTCAAAGTGTTCACAATTGTGTCAAACACATAACTGAAGACGCAGGGAACATGTGACAAACATTAATGGGAAAATGTGGCAAACAGGAGTAATTGTTAGTAACGATATGGTGATAACTTACATATATATAAGAGTATCTATGAAGAAAGGCTAAAAATTCAAATGTATAGATTGTATACTATGATAAAAAAGCAAGAAAACTGTCTTCATTTTGTTTGTTATACCGTTGACCAGACACCAAACTGGGCGAATAATCATAGTAAAGTTGTAATACATTAACTGAACTATGGAGAACGTGGCGTAGTTGGTAGAGCACTGAACTGCCACCATGGTGGCCCGCAGTTCATGGTTCGAATCCTGCCCAGGGCCGAAATTATTTCGGTACCGCTGCGCTTCGGGTCGTTACTCTGACTCTCGTGGGCGGGGAGTTGGGTGTGTGTGTGTGCAAGGTCATAGCATTACCCATAGATCGGACCTACGAGCTCTGAGCTCTCTTCCAGGAGGGAAATAGCTGTCGATCACGAGTCCAACACGTGATCCAAAGACCAAGTGAATACATACATACATACACACACACACACACACACATACATACATACATACATATATGCATATGGCCTTTGTAATAATTAATTAGCGTTTTTCGG
>NC_134818.1:28465359-28467859 GCF_046742065.1 Oratosquilla oratoria | reverse complement strand
TAGCCATAGGGACGGTCGGCGCACGAGAAGGAAGTGTCGATCTGACCCATGAGGAGGTAAGCTCCAGATGGAAGGTTGAGGGGTTCGAAGACGCCGTCGATGGGGTTGGAGTCCTGCGACTGACGGAGAAGCTGATTCTGGTTGATGCGCTGGTTGTCCTGAAGGGTCTGTTGGGTCCTTTCTTCTTGGGTTTGTCCACTGAAGAGAGTTACTCTTGCCTGTGCCTGCTGATCCTCGACACCTACGTTCTGGTTAAAGGCGGATTGGCCGGATTCACTGTTACCAAAGTTCTGCACTCTAAGATTCTCCTGGAAGTTGGCGTTGGTCTCTGAGTTAAACTGAGTCTGAATATCGGTATTGGAGTTCTGGTTTTCCTGGAAAAATCGTTCTTGTTGTTGAATCCTGGCATTGGTAGCGAGAAGAACAGCAGGCGAGACAACAGGCTGTCGAATCTGCTCCTGGAACCTTTGTCCTGAAACAAGGACGAACCCCAGAACTGGAAGGGAAAAGGAGTTTGAGGTGTTAACCAACGAGAGACGATGAAATATTAAACAATAGATATATTGTTTATCAATAGATATTATAGAATAACAATAGATATATTGTTTATCAATAGATATTATAGAATAACAATAGATATATTGTTTATCAATAGATATTATAGAATAACAATAGATATATTGTTTATCAATAGATATTATAGAATAACAATAGATATATTGTTTATCAATAGATATTATAGAATAACAATAGATATATTGTTTATCAATAGATATTATAGAATAACAATAGATATATTGTTTATCAATAGATATTATAGAATAACAATAGATATACTGTTTATCAATAGATATTATAGAATAACAATAGATATATTGTTTATCAATAGATATTATAGAATAACAATAGATATATTGTTTATCAATAGATATTATAGAATAACAATAGATATATTGTTTATCAATAGATATTATAGAATAACAATAGATATATTGTTTATCAATAGATATTATAGAATAACAATAGATATATTGTTTATCAATAGATATTATAGAATAACAATAGATATATTGTTTATCAATAGATATTATAGAATAACAATAGATATATTGTTTATCAATAGAAATTATAGAATAACAATAGATATATTGTTTATCAATAGATATTATAGAATAACAATAGATATATTGTTTATCAATAGATATTATAGAATAACAATAGATATATTGTTTATCAATAGATATTATAGAATAACAATAGATATACTGTTTATCAATAGAAATTATAGAATAACAATAGATATATTGTTTATCAATAGATATTATAGAATAACAATAGATATATTGTTTATCAATAGATATTATAGAATAACAATAGATATATTGTTTATCAATATATATTATAGAATAACAATAGATATATTGTTTATTAATAGATATTATAGAATAACAATAGATAATGTCAATAGATGTTAAACATCTATCTACATCAGAACAAATGTGTATGAGTGTTCATTACAGTTAGTGCTAATATAACAGACATTCGAATGAAAACATGTGAGTTTTTCTGATCTTGCAATTAAACATGGAATTCATGATGAAACTTCATATCATTTTTACAAAGGAGAACTTAGATATGAAAAATATACTCTCATCGTAAATTTAACTGTAGAAAATACCTAAAACTGCAGCCCTCATATTGCCTGTTGGGTTGGTGATGTGACACTGATGAACCAGCGAAGTGGAAGGAATTTATATATCACGCCATTGGCATCAGGTAACAGTAACTGAACCAGAAATTATAACAATTTGCTTCTAGTTTACTGTAATCATCTTTACCAAACAAAATTAGGAATTACAAACAAATACTATGTTTGATCTCAGTGATGTACTTTCTAACGAAATATTAATGAAATGTCTATGACTAAATATAAATAATTTGCTTATCTGGTGCGTGCTAGAGACTGAGCACCCATAGAAACTGGTTTAATCATGTAATATGATCCCAGTCGATTCTCTTCAAGCAAAATGCAGGTAGTGGAAACCAGAATACCTTTTACCATCGAACCATACAGTATTATTATTATTATTATTACTATTATTATTATTATTATTATTATTATTATTATTATTATTATTATTATTATTATTATTATTATTATTATTATTATTATTATTATTATTATTATTATTATTATTATTATTATTATCATTATTATTATTATTATTATTATTATTATTATTATTATTATTATTATTATTATTATTATTATTATTATTATTATTATTATCATTATCATTATCATTATCATTATTATTATTATTATTATTATTACTATTATTATTATTATTATTATTATTATTACTATTATTATTATTATTATTATTATCATTATTATTACTATTATTATCATTATTATTATTATTATTATTATTATTGTTGTTATTATTATTATTATTATTATTATTATTATTATTATTATTCTTATAGTCATTATCAT
>NC_134818.1:28372859-28457859 GCF_046742065.1 Oratosquilla oratoria | reverse complement strand
ATCGTGTATAATGTAATGATTATATATGGTAAATATAGGGAGTGGATATGTGGAGGCAGAGTTAGTAAAAATAGGCTCTAGAAATAAAGGGAAGGAGAAAAGAAAAAGGAAAAGCTGCAATAAAGGAGGGAGTAAGCATCGATTTATTCAAAATAATATATTACATTTTCATGGTAATTCCCCCAACGGAATGAAATTGTCTACCGTCAGAATAGAGGTAATAAAAACCATAACCGTGATGAATTGGTTAATGAGAATAGGGGAACATAGATAAATGTAAGAGCGTAAAGTAAATCGTGCTGGTAATAAAAGTATTTACTGAAAGTAAAATTTGATGGTAAGGATAAAAAAGAAAGAAAAAAAAAACAATAAGGAAAAGAGGAATTAAGAATAAGGTAACAAAGGACACAATTATTTACGAATACTTAGGCAGAGATTCTCCTAATCCCTCTTAAATCTTCACTTTTGCAGTTAAATACAGATAGAAAAGTGTAGAGATGAAAAAGGTGTGGTAATCATATCGACTAAGGAGATATATAGAAAATATATGGATAGTCACATCTGTGTAATTTAAGAAATATTGTGAATTAGAATAATTGGTAACATGATAGTGATAGTGATAGTGTCTTCAACGGGAGTAGAAAGAAATAAGGAATAGAGGGTGAGATTCAGGCAAGAACTAAAATAATCTTGTTGAAGAAAAGAGAAGGACAAATCAGTGGTGACAGAAGATACAAACGAGATGATCGGAGGGTTGGATGTAATGACAGGTAAAATGGAGTACAATAAATGAAATAACGATAATACAAAGAAGATTTATCCCTATTTCCCTAACATTATACTTGCAATTTCCTTTCCTACACAGGTTCAGTAACATGATTTGAGATTTCTTTGCTCCTTTTAGAAATGGTTTAGATATCAAGCATGGATTCTATGTTGGTATCATTGCCTCACATTAACCATACAATATAGTCTTAATTTTGAGTTTATGGATCATGTTGATATTTTCTTTTCGTCAAGGGCCACTTAAATTTTATACACGTAATTTATAAAGAAGTTATCAGCTGGGGCTTGGCAAGCATGAGGAAATATAAAATATATAAGGTTTGTTCAAATATTCATCTCTAAAATTATTTGCAGACCGTATTTTCTCAGATACTGATAAAATACCAAAATGAGAAGTGGAACGTTTGTTGAGGTACCAGTAATTTTATTTTGACATAAAGAATCTTCAGAAATGAAGACAAGCTGTAGAACGAAAAAGGAGTTGTCCTGAAAATATTTTATGATTATTTCGTAATAAAAACAATATTAGATTCATATTTTTTTAATTTTCAATGCAGATACACCCAACCACCAGACCCTTATATCTGTACATAGAAAAGTATCCATGAAAGAAAGTCGTAGAAGTCGTAGTTAGGCCTTTTCTTCGGGGAGACCGAACTCCTCATTCCTGGAGTAACTGAAGGAAGACTCCTGGCAAGGGGAAGCTTCGTAGCGATCCATACAGGTAAAGGTCTTCTGATCGAAGACAGTAAACTCGTTGCACATGAAGCTGTGCTGAACAGATTCAATTCGCCCGTCCTCGTAAAGGTAGGGATTACAGACGTGGAAGACGCGGCAGTCGTTGCTCTGGTCAGCGTAGAAGCCGTAGGGTCTGTCTCCACATTCGAATGTACTGTCGATCTGACGCATGAGAAGGTAAGCTCCTGCTGGAAGGTTGAGGGGCTCGAAGACGCCATCGATGGGATAAGGTCCCTCAGCCTGACGCAGGAGAAGCCTTTCCTCCTCAGGAGACAACACCACTAGGTTTCTCTGTCTGGAGTTGAATTGTATTTCCTGATTTGCTTGTTGCTGGATGTTGATGGCGGACTCTTCATTCACTTCCTCGAACTGGGCGGCGGAACTTGAATCAGATTGTGCCTGTTGGGCTACATCAGCAACGTTCTGACTGAAAACAGCTTGGGCCGAAGCTTCACTCTGGGTACTCTGGGACTCACTGTTTTCCTGCACATCGGTAGTAGTTAGGGAGATGGACTGCGTTTGTTGGGAGTTAATATTTAAGTTCTGGCTGGCCTGGGATGCTGTATTTTGTTGTTGGAAGTTAGCATTTGAAGCCAGAAGAACGGCGGGGGAGGGTACTTGCCGAGTTGGTTGGAGCTTTTGTCCAGAAACAAGGACAAAGCCAAGAACTAGAACACAGAAAATGGTTGGAAGTGAGATATATGAATTAATACGTAAACTATGTATATATATAAACGTAAAAATATGTATATATATATGTGTATATATATATATATATATATATATATACACGTAAACTACATATATATATAAACTATATATTGCTGAAACTAATTTAATGAGAAGTAACGTGTTATACTTAAAGCAATAAGGTTGCCATATATGAATAAAGTTTCATATGTATGGCTAGAAAGTTTTCTTTTTAAGATTAAAAAGATTTGTTTTGAGCTTAGATAAAAAAATGACATGTTGCTAGATAGAAAACGGACTAAAACGCAACACTCACCAAGGAGAAAGGCTTTCATGTTATTGGTTGAGCCAATGCAGGTGCACTGATGTCTGTACGAAGAGGAGTGGAGCTTTTATACCTGAACACGACCACACTCTGTCAATAACTATTGGAACTCTAGACGGACTTCCTTGTTATCAGGTATAGCTTTCATCAATCAATAATAGATTGCATCGGAGAACCTCTCTTTAGTTTGGTTGTTCCCCCTGTTTTACTCTAGATGAATATAGTATATTTTATCAACTGTTTGGTGAGTAAATATTTAGACAAGTAATCAATTCATGAATACGATATGTATCTTTTTAGAAAAATTGTTCTTATTTCCTCTTGATTTTTCTATATTAAGAAATAAACAGGGAGGCAAAATCGCATAAACATAAAACAAGAGAGGTTCTCGTATTTCCTCCTAGCCCCTTTGCTACGGTAGCATGTTCTTTAGACTTTTGTTGAAATAAATAGAAAATAAGCCAATACAACAACAATAGAAAAGATGACGAGCAAACTTTGCCATATTTGGGTTTCAATTGATCGAGACTCTTTTAGTTAGAACATAGGAGGGATAAGTTCTTCTCAGAGTATGGTTAACCAATACCTTACTACCCCCTTGTGGTGCTTCCTAGGAGGTCGATGGTACGTATAAGGTAGCGAATGACTAGCTGACAGTATATTCAGTCATTGTCTTAACTTCTTACTACTCTCTAACAATAACTTCATTCATCCTTTTATCAGCAAAAGTCCCATCGGCGATGGTGCATGACGGTGTAGAAAGAAACGGTGATTTCTGGAAGTTGGACTTCGAAAGCATAAGAACCTTAGAGGCATGATTTGTTCATCGTTTTCTGACACTTTTGTTCCGAGGAAGTTTCCCAAAAGAATGCTTATATAATCAAGATCATGTGAGTCTATCCCAGTGTGGAAATAGATAATTTCACTTCTCTCGTTCGGTTAACGTTTGTAATTCTTTTTAGTCTGGTTTGTATGACGGTAAGTATGTGGTAACGAATGAGTAACTGACAGTACATTTAGCCACTGTCCAGTGGCGGAACAACTGTTTTTGCCGCCCAAGGTGGGTGTAAGATTTATCCCCCCCGTTGGGTGTGTGTGTGGGGGGGGGGTGTGTGTGAGGTAAAATTATCATTTGATATAAAGCAGGAATACTTAACTTAAAATATTTATCTTCATTGGATATAAAACTGGGGCGTGTCTAAAGCAAAAGTTCCTAGCCTAGGTTTTTTTTCCTAACATAGGAATTTTGTTTAAAACCTAGGAATATAAAATTCGCCTAGCCATCGATCCTACAACATGGCTGCCGCCATAGACCAACACAAATATTAATTTGCTAGATATTTTTAGTTAATTTTGTGCCATTTTATATCAATAAATAAAATAAAGTTATATCTTACTGGTTTCGGGTTTTACCGGCACTCGTATTTACGTAAATTCACATCATCGTTATGTCATATTTTAATTTATTTTAAAATAGCTGACAAAATCGCTGAAAGCTAGAATAGCGTCTAAAGCGAATGTAGGTTAGGAAAACATTCATAGGCTAAGAAAATTTGCTTTAGACACGGTCCTGATGCTACAGTTGAAAAATCTGTTTAAAAACAGTACCATATTACAACCTTAAAAACTCATTTTGGTATAAAATTTAAGATTTTTGTTAGATTTTTATTATTCTTGGTTTTTTTTTTCTATATATATTTTTACCCCATCAACATTCCGCCCCCTGGCACGTGCCGCCCGGGGCGGACCGCCCCTCCTGCCCCCCCTTTGCTACGCCACTGCCACTGTCGTATCTTTTTACACTCCAATAGTAACTTTGTTCTCCCTTTTATTAGCAAAAGTCCCATCGGAGTTCTCTGGAAGTTGGACTTTGAAAACAAAGGAAACTCAAAGGTATGTTTTTTTTTTTTTATTGACACTGTTATAAAGCAGTTTCTCGAAGGAATGTATTCATAAGGATGATATAGAGATTTTATACAATCATGATGGCGTGAGTCTATCGCAGTGTGTCCTGTCCCGATGCGGCGTGTTCCAGTTTGCCTCTAATGATCCTCTCATTCTGTCTCAGTGTAGTCTGTATGATGGTCCATTCTTGTTGAGTCATCTCTTTATCCAGTCATGTCATAATTTCTGCTGATATCCTGACTCAGGTATATATGTCCAGGCTTATGTACATGTCCTAACAGGATGATGGTATCATTCGGTGGAGAGTCAGATTTATATTCACTCAACTCATCAAAGTCTTCTTTTTGAATCCACAGTAAATTTCGCAGCAGGAAGAATAAGGTTAGCTATTTTGGTTTCTGGTGTACTGGCTGTCTTCACGTTTGCGTTCCCCAGTAACTGGCTGTCTTCACGTTTGCGTTCCCCAGTAACTTGATAATCAAGATATGGGCACTTAATGGACGCCATTCGCCTTGGGGAGACATTATCATAACCCAACGAGGTAGGTAGACCTCACTTTCACCTTCAAACTCTCATGTAAGTCTCTACAGACCTATCTGTATACACACCTGACCTCCTTCTTGGTTTTCAGTGGCCTATAATTCCAGGCTTACAGTAAAGCGACCACTCCAGTTTTCCGTATACTCCTTACTAGTCCTTTAGCGGCCTCTGCACCCCTATGTTTCTTCTATTACGCAGTCTGGAAAACTTTATAATCAGTTCCATATATCTGCAAAACAGTTGGAAACGTCACAACAGTCAACTCGACTGTTACCTACTCCACATGTCACTTAATATCAACAGCTCTTCTATCAGAAAACCGTCACCATCCACACTTCAAAATTCGATTCCTTAGTGGAACACGGATTGTGCTACAGAACAAAGAACAAAGAAAAGAGTATTTCGATGCTCAAGAGATGCCGCATTCTAAAGAACTCCATTCTTAAAAAAACAAAAACAAAAAAACACGCATGTATACCGAGAGATGCGTCAAGGATGTTATCTTGGCAAACTTACACATTACCAGTCACCTCTAAAACCCTCATCTCCAAAATACAGAAAATGATTACACACACACACACACACACACACACACACACACACACACACACACACACACACACACACACACACACACACACACACACACACACACACACACACACACACACACACACACACACACACACAAACACACACACACACACACACACACACACACACACACACACACACACACACACGCACACACACACACACACACACACACACTTATGCATATATATATATATATATATATATATATACTGTATATATATATATATTTATATATAAACATGTCGAGTCCTCAAACCCCCCCCCTGACCAAGTCCACAACCAACCATTTTCCTTAAATGGTAGACACTGGCTGAAATATCTTTGATCTCGAAACATACAAACCACAAACACATATACATATTCCGGAAAACAATCTTAAAGTCCCAGTCACCACCTGACTTTACACCTTACATCTCCCAAGACTATAAAAAACTATTTATAGAGGTAAAATTCTCACTTTCCTCTCCTGTTACATAGCAGGGACCATGGGTCCAAACAACGTCTACCCGACCATAGTACAGGTAGTCTTGTGCGTCGACTATGTAGCCACTTAGGCTAAGTCAATACGAATTGCGTCGGCTGGTGGAGTGTCAATCTCCCCCCATCCCTCTTTAAATTCTTCCATATATTGGTTCATAGAATTATACCACTTATCATTAGCAAAGGGTGCATTGAACGGGATATGTATACCTAACCTCCTAAATATGGATATATGGTGTATGAAAGTGTGTGGCCAAGACAATACACACTTATACGTACATTGAATCATCCTTCAAACGGGCCCACGCAAAAGCCCGTGGCAATTATATTCCTGAATTTCTAACAACAACAACAACCTTCATGCGGTTTGCCAATACGATAAAGCGAGTACTTAACCCCTGATATTATGTCTACCTACAAACAAAATTAGGTGCTTCCCACCAATCTTTTCTTTTCGTATGCAGACGTAAGCCTACTTTGGTTAAAGTAACTATGCGGTTCACGGGTATCACAGCTGGTTGTTTTGTTCCAACGACCTAATACACATTTCAGGAGTCGTCCGCACGTTTACCGAGAAATAATCGACTTTCAAGGTTAGTAGTAAAATATGACTCAACTTACCATATATATTTTGTTGTCGTGGAGATCTATAGGGTCTAGAATAATCAAAGGAAAATTTATCGCTAGTTATCGCCTTATAAAAGTCGACGCCGTTCAGTAGCAGAGGTCAACGGCCAATCACGCTCGTGCATAACACAATTACAGCGTTCTCATTGGTCAGAAAGTCGTTCACGAGGAAATTCTGGCTCATATGACTTTTATTTTTCGAAATGTACTCATTTCGGTATAAACTGTTGCCAAGTGCGGAACTGAAGTTTCATTTCGACAGTGGTTAAAAGTTTTGTGATACTTTGCTTTGTGCTCGATTGTTTGTGTGTGGGTGCTACAATGAAGATTTCCTTCAAGATTTACTACTTTCTTTTCCGTTTATTTACTTCAATATCCATTCGTTTATTTATCAAGAAAATAGGATCTAACGTTCTTCAGCTCTACATAACCAGGACGACTCACCGTCAAGGTAGGTGAAATGAACAACGCAGACATGCATGCCCCAAGCACACTTGATACTTACCTACGAGGAAAAACAATAAGCCCCTTCTGCGGGGCGACGTACTTAACATAATTTGTTCTTGCCAACGCCCAGGCGATGATGTTCATCCGAGGGGGAGGCCACTAAGGAAGGGGACTCGTGTTGTGTGACCTTCGTCAGAACAAGATCTGTGGGGTACGCCACTGGCAAGAGAGGTTAGAGAGCACAGACAATGCGTAGTAGACACGTAATGACGCACGGTTATCACACACACACACACACACACACACACACACACACACACACACACACACACACACACACACACACACACACACACACACACACACACACACACACACACACACACACACACACACACACACACATGGCGCAGTGGTAGCGTCCGTGGCCGCCACTACGGTGGTCCGGTCTCAAATCTCGCACAGGGCTGATATAATTTTAGTATCGCTGCGCTGCGAGTCGTTACTCCAACTCTCGTGGGCGGGTAACTGTGTGTGTGTGTGTGCTTGTAAGGTCACAATATTACCCATAGATCGGTTATATATAAGCTCTGAGCTCTCCTCCGAGAGGGAAATAGCTGTCTATCACGAGTCCAAGACCATGGTGAAATACACACACACACACACACACACACACACACACACACACACACACACACACACACACACACACACACACACACACACACACACACACAGACGGAAAGAAAATCAAGAAAGACAGTTATAGAAGGGACCTGAAAAAGAACAGCTTTCCCTACAGAGTAATAGACATCTGGAACAAGTTAGACGAAAAAGTGGTGTGTGCAAAAACAATTCATGAATTTAAAAACAGTCTAGATAAAATGAGATATGAAGACGGGACAACACGAGATAGCTCCCCTTCCCGTAAGATACAACTAGGTAAATACAACTAGGTAAATACACACACACACACACACACACACACACACACACACACACACACACACACACACACACACACACACACACACACACACACACACACACACACACACTCACTTTATCACATTCTTGCTTTCAACACTTCTAGGGACCAAATTGAGGACACCAATTCAGTCTACCCTAGGAGAAGAGATCCAGGGGTGAGTGTTGGCATTAATTTGATATCGTACTGTTTTTCTTTTCTGAGTGAAATATTTATACACTATACTGGAATTGACGGTAAATGTTTAGAAATGCACACCTACGCGATATAGCAATAGAAAATTAATTATTAAATTTGGAAATTGTAATGCATCAACGTAATATGCGATTTTCTTGGCGGAAATCGATAACAAAAAGGTTGCTAAAACAGATTTACTAACGAACGAAGTAGTGCCGGTTGAATGGTACGCCATGTTTGTTTTGATAGATGCCGAGGTCGAAGAAATGAAAGGATGATAAATTTGTCTATTCTAACCTAACCTAACCTAACCTAACCTAACCTAACCTAAACCTAAACCTAAACCTAAACCTAAACCTAAACCTAAACCTAACCTACCTAACCTAACTAACCTACGTAACCTAACCTATAATTAGTAATTCTGTACCTCAAATTCTAAAGATCATCTGGGTCGTCGTCGTCGTCACGAAAGCTGACGGACTGATTTTCATTGTACCTCGCGCAATTAACAAATGACGGCAGAACCCCGTGTTCTCTCAAAGTCCAAGGAAGCCCTGCCCACAACGTGAAATCCATCGTCTAACTGACAGTGACTGGACTAGACAGACGACAATATGGCGTCTGGACTGTATCCTAGCGGCTTTGTTCGTTAGTAGATTTGCTTGTAGTAAGGTTTTTTGTTATTTATTTCCGTCAAGAAAATCGCATATTACGTTCATGTATTATAATTTACAAAATTAATATTTAATTTTCTAATACTATGTCACGTAGGTGTGCACAACTAAAATAATACCGATTTGATAATTTGTCTAGATTGTTTAAAATTCGTCTGTCATTTTCATTTTACTCCTGACAGCGATCCCAGCGTTTGTGTGTTTATGTTGTCATCGTACACTTTGATTTTAATTTTCATCCCACTCCAGTTTTTGAATTTCATATAATATGTCATCTTATACATGGTATTTTGAAGAATTGTTAGCATTGAGTAAATTGGTGAACCTAGCTGAACACGTTTAATCAAGCAAATTGTTTACGTAATTACCTTTTGTATTTTACGGCTATTTGGGTAGGTGCTTATGCTATGCTTGTGTGTTTTCCTTTAGTGGCAACGAAAAAACGTTTTGTCAATCGAGTCAGGCTCTATGAGAAGCTAAGTTCTCACTGATTGGAACCAGTATCAGCTGGTGGTTGTAAACTCCACGGCTAGATCATGTTTATAATGTCCAAGATAGGTGTGTGAGTATAGGTTGTAACGGATATGGTAAAATTTGATGTTGAAATTAGTCTCCACAACCTTGTAAGTTACAATGAGTTTTGCAGAGCTGGACGCGTTCTTCGGTACATTCCGCTTTAGTTTGGCCGCGGTTAGCGCTCCCAAACTATCAAAGCACTATAGGGAGCGGTAAAGTATGTGGCCTACCTTTTGGATGTGACCTACGAAATTTTTCTTTGGTATAGTATGTGGCCTACCGGAGTTTTATTTCTGTATGAACCTATCTCTTAAGCTTTAATAGTTTGGGAGTGCCAAACGCGGCCAAACTAGAGCCGAACGCACCGAGCAACGCATGTAGGAATGCACAGAAGAACGCGCCCAGCTCGAGTTTTGTGAAACCGCTGCCTGTTTAGCGAACTTTACTGACGTCATAAATATTTTTTACGTATTGTCATGACGATTCATCTTCATGAATGTATATATATATATATATATATATGTGTGTGTGTGTGTGTGTGTGTGTGTGTATGTATAAATCTATATATATATATACATACATACATACATACATATATATATATATATATATATATATATATATAGTGGACTGGTTGGTGAGGTTACTTAATGTTTGTTTAAGAGAGGGTAGAGTGCCGGAGAACTGGAGGAATGCCTGTATAGTTCCATTTTACAAGGGAAAAGGGGACACGTGTGAGTGTATTAGTTTCAGAGGGATAAGCTTGTTAAGTGTAGTTGGGAAGGCTTATAGGGGTGTCTTGATTGAGCGGATTAGGAAAGGAACAGAGGGAGTAATTGGTGAGGAACAGTGTGGGTTTAGGACAGGTAAAGGTTGTGTAGATCAGACTTTTGTGGTAAAAAAGATATGTGAGAAAGCTGTAGGAAAAGGTAAGGATGTATTTTGGTCTTTTATGGATCTGGAAAAGGCTTATGACAGAATCGACAGGAAGGCACTGTGGGAGATTTTGCAGATATATGGGATAGGAGGAAAGCTGTTAAGAGCAGTTAAGAGTTTTTACGAGAGTAGTAGAGCGTGTGCCACGATTAGAAATGGAGAGAGTGAGTGGTTTGAGGTAAAGGTGGGACCTCGTCAGGGATGTGTTATGTCGCCGTGGCTGTTCAATTTATACATGGATGGGGTGGTGCGAGAGGTGAATGCAAAGGTAGTGGGTTGGGGATTGGAGATGGTTAAAGAAAATGGAGAAAAGTGGGAGATAAGCCAGTTGTTGTTTGCAGACGACACTGCGCTTGTAGCAGGATCAGAGGAGGGATTGAGGAAGTTAGTGGAAGAGTTTGGGAATGTGTGCGAGAGAAGGAAGCTGAAGATAAATGTGGGTAAATGTAAGGTGATGAATTGTACAAGAGGAGAAAGTGGCAGCAGACTAGTAGTGAGTATTAAGGGAGTCTGGAAGAAGGGGATAATTTTAGATACTTGGGTGCGAATGTGGCAGGAAAGGGAGGAGTGGGGGTGGAGGTGTAATGTAGATTGAGAGAAGCGAGTAAATGCCTTGGTGGATTAAAAATGTAATGAGAAAAAGACATTTGGGAATGGATGCTAAGAGGAGATTGTATGAAAGAATGATTGTGCCGACAGCACTGTATGGGGCAGAAACATGGGTCACAGGAGAGGAAGAGAGAAGGAACTTGAATGTGCTTGAGATGAAATGCCTGAAAAGTATGATAGGGGTTACTAGGCTAGATAGAGTGAAAAATGATGTAAGGAGTAGAACAGGGGTGGAAAGGGAGTTGGGAAATATGGCTGATGAAAGAATATTGGGATGATTTGGACACATGGAAAAAATGAATGAAGAAAGATTAGTAAAAGAGGTGTGGAAGGCAGAAGTGGTAGGAGTGAACAAGAGGGGGCGACCTAGGATGAGATGGATGGATGAGGTAAAAGGGGCATTGGGAAAGAGGGGAATATCTGTTGAGGAAGGACGGGAGAGGACAGAAGACAGGGGTGAATGGAGAATGGTTGTGTATGGATGATGTTGTGATACATGAGGGGGAGTGGGTGGGGGATGGGGTGTGGGGAAGTATGAATGAGAAATAAATTGACGCAGCCCGAAGGGATTTCTCCCCGTCTTCTCCTTTTCTGCATGAGGGGACGGAGGGGGGTTCACCGAATTAATGAAGCGGCATTGCTGTGGATGTGCTGTGTCTTGCGACACTACTTCTGACCCAGGGGTAGTGGAAAAGATGCAAGGATGACCCGTCATCCAGGAGGTGCCAAGATAATAGGGAGGAAAAAGGGTAGAGGAGAGTGGAGTATGTAGAGGATGGAATGGGTGGGAGTGGTTTCTATGTCTTTGTTTTTTTGGTTACCTCCCTTGCAAGAAAAACAAACAAACTTTTGTATATACCTGTATATATATATATATATATATATATATAATATATATATATATATATATATATATATATATACTATACACACACAGACACACACACACACACACACACACACACACACACACACACACACACACACACACACACACACACACACACACACATATATATATATATATATATATGTATACACACACACACACACACACACACACACACACACACACACACACACACAAATATATATATATATATATATATGTATATGTATATATATATATATATATATATATATATATATATATATATATATATATATATATATATGTAATATCTGCAAAAGTTAGGGAATAAAAAATGTCCAAGAAATAAGACAAGGTATAAGGAATGAATAGAAAACGAGGAAAGAACAGAAGTAGTGGAGAAGTGAACATTACTCATTTTGGAGCGAGTGTCTACTCTCACTATAGCCAAATGTTCCATTGTAGTGAAAGGGTGGTTTGACGCAGTCTTAATCTTTTTGACACGAGACAATACCCTCAACTATATCAAATCTGACATCAACAAGATGGAAACGAGTAAGGCTCATCGTTCTAGTGAAGGGGTTAAAATAGGAAACAACAACATGATAGATTATAACAATGGGATGAAAAGGAAATATAACGGAAAGTAAAACAAAGGTATCATTTCTCTGAGCAAAGTATAACAGACAAAGGGTGATGACAAGGGAAACATGTATGCAGTTAACAGTATTGAGGACAGAAACACTCAAACTCCTTTTTGAATACTTGGGTATGTACATATGGAAATTGAAAGGGATATGAGGATGTAAGAGGCATTTTTACAATATTGTTATAGGTAAAATATGAGTGATCGTTCATATGTGGCCTCAGGAATAATGTAGGTAAGAAATATAGAAATAAATGTAAAGATTCTCATACAAAAATATGGGACCCAAAACTACGCAGTTGTATTTCCTCTGTACATAGTCTATGGCTGACATGGTGTGTGATCTTTTGCCCTCATTTTCACTTAAATCTATATCTAAATTTTCAACTACAGTTTTTCATGCGCTCACACACATATAAATATTGTATGTGGTAGTCCATGCTGTGAGTTTTATTTCAAAGGTATCCGGAGGTAAAGGGAAGACCTCAGTTGAAAAATATAAAGATAATTTCATTATACGAAGAAACCCAGATTAATAATTGGTTATAAAAACGAAAAATATACTATCATTCTTTTTAATTTTATTTCAAATATAGCCAGTCATCAGTCTCTCCATATTTCGCAAGAAAAGCAGCTCGTTGAAATACGGTCGTACAAGTCGTAGCTAGGCCTTTTCTTCTGGGAGACCAAACTCCTCATTCCTGGAGTAACTGAAGGAAGACTCCTGGCAAGGGGAAGCTTCGTAGCGATCCATACAGGTAAAGGTCTTCTGATCGAAGACAGTAAACTCGTTGCACATGAAGCTGTACTGAACAGATTCAATTCGCCCGTCCTCGTAAAGGTAGGGGTTACAGACGTGGAAGACGCGGCAGTCGTTGCCCTCGTCAGCGTAGAAGCCGTAGGGTCTGTCTCCACATTCAAAGGTAGTGTCGATCTGACGCATGAGAAGGAAAGCTCCTGCTGGAAGGTTGAGGGGCTCGAAGACACCATCGATGGGATAAGGTCCCTCAGCCTGACGCAGGAGAAGCTTTTGCTCCTCAGAAGACAATACCACTAGGTTTCTCTGTCTGGAGGTAAACTGTGTTTCCTGGTTTGCTTGTTGCTGAATATTGATGGCAGACTGCGACTGCTCATTCACTTCCTCGATCTGTGTGGTGGAACTTGAATCAGATCGTGCCTGTTGAGCTACAGCATCAATATTCTGACTCAAAACAACTTGGGCTGAAGTTTCACTCTGAGAACTGTGGGATTGACGGTTTTCCTGCACATCGGTAGTAGCCAGAGAGATGGACTGCGTTTGTTGGGAGTTAGCATTGAAGTTCTGGTTGGCTTGGTTTTTTCGTTGTTGGATGTTTGCATTTGAAGCCAAAAGAACGGCGGGGGAGGGTACTTGTCGATTTGGTTGGAGCTTTTGTCCAGAAACAAGGACAAAGCCAAGAACTAGAACACAGAAAATGGTTGAAAGTAAGACATACAAATCAACAAAACATATATATATATTAAGATTGCTGAAACAAATTTTATGAGAAGTAACGTATCATACTTATGGCTTAATTTATTTCTAAAGATTAAAAATGTTTGTTCTGAGCTTCGAGAAATTACTTGAAGAAAAAATAAAACACAAAACTGATACTCACCAAAGAGAATGGCCTTCATGTTATTGGTTGAGCCAATGCTGGTGCACTGATACCTGTATGAAGATGTGCGGATCTTTTATACCTGGACACGACCACTCTGGCAATAGCTTTTGGAACTCTAGACGGACTTCCTTGTTTTCAGGTTTAGCTTTCATCAACCAATAATAGATTGCATGGGAGAACCTCTCTTTTATTTGCTTGTTCCTCCCCATTTTGCTCTAAATCAAGATAATGGTTTTATCAGCTTTGTGGTAGATAGGTATCTAAACAAGTAATCAATACATGAATATGTTTTTTATCCTTTTAGAAAAATTGAGCTCATTCTTTCTTAATGTTTCTGTATTAAGAATAAACCAAGTGTCAAAATGTATATGCACGAAATAAGAGATTCTCGCATTCCTTCCTAACCCCTTCTTTAGACTTTCACTGGATTTAATACAAAATAAACCATTATAAAGTAATAGAAAAAATAAATGCAAACTTCGCTATACTTGGTTATTGATTGATTGAGAGTCCATTTTGGTCAAAGGCTACCTATCCATCTGATTAAAATAGCCAGGTATTTGCTATAACAGAGGAAGATTAAGTTATTCTCCTTAGAGGATGGTTAACCACAACCATACTAGCCTTTGGGAAGTTCGATGCCACATATGAGTTAGCGAATGACTGGCAGTCGTAATTTCCTCCTATTGTCTAACAATAATTTCAAATTAGAAAAATTCTCATTTAAGATGGTGGATGGAGTTATCGCAATAAACGGTAATCTCTTCAAGTTGTACTTCTAAGGCAAAGGAAACTGAGAGATGTTTTTTTTTCATAATTTTCTGCCACTTTGTTAAAAAGTTTCACAATAGAATGTACGAGCAAAAGTGGTTTGGAGGTTTTCCACAATCAAAGTCAAGTGAATCTATTCCAGTGTGTCATGTCCAGGTATGGCTTTTAATAATCCCTTCCGTCCTCTCGTTCTATGAACAGTTGTGTTTAGCCTGTTTCAGCGTGGCATGTACGGTGTTAAGTATGAAGTAACTAATGGTTAAGTGACAGTATATTTCTTCACTATGGAAACTTTTTACTTTCTAATGATAACTTCATTTTCCCCTATATTAGCAAAATTTGGACTTTGAAAGCAATCTCAAAGGTATGATTTTTATTTTTATTTTCTGACACTATCACGAAGAAATTTCCAAAAGAATGTATACACAAGGTTGATATGGAGGTTTTGTATAATCATGATCACGTGAGGTTATCCCCGTGTGCCTTGTCCCAGTGTGGAACTTTAATGATCCCCTCCCTCACATCGCTTGGTCTCAGTGTCATTTCTTTGTCCAGTCACTTGTCGTACTTTCTGCTGCTATCCAGGCCCAGGGATGTGTTCACTCTCATCTACATGGCCCACGAGAATGTAGGTGGCGAAGATCAGCTTTGTGTTCACTAAATCTCGTCTATAACACTGGTCAACACCAAATTTATTGTTTATTATTATTATTTTTTTTAGCTGATTTATGATAATTTTGATGTGCTGAATCAAAAAGTGACATTGGTTTTACTTAATCAGGTCAACTTTCAGAATTAAAGTACATTTTTTGTGTGTTTTTGTTATATGTACGGGTATTTTCACGTGATATGATGCAAAATTCTTTCATATTTCTTGCAATAAACGAATTCTGAAGATTTTGCATGTGCCAACTTATGACTAAATGCTTTTTGTTGGGACAACAGTCGGGCTTCACCAAGCACCAATACTTTCTGTACATGTGGGATAGTAGGGACACTGGTCAGCATTACACAAAAAAAGTCTGGTCTGTGCGGGAGGAATTGGTGCCTTGCAGAGCAAGGAACGTCATCAACAATCCTTTGGTAGACAGAGACAAGATACTCTTCCCACCGCTGCACATCAAGCTCGGCTTGATTAAACAGTTCACCAAAGCTCTAGACAAGATGGTGGCTGCTTCACTTACTTGTGCTATGCTTTTCCATCTTTGATGGCCCTCAAATCCGTCAGCTCATCAAGGCCAGGAACCATGCAGAACTTGTCACCAATATGCTGACTGCTTTCAGAAACCTGGGATGCAACATAAGCATCAGAATGCATTACTTATTCTCACATAAGGGTCGGTTTCCTGAGAATCTGGGATCAATGAGTGATGAGCAGGGGGAGAGATTCCATCAGGACATAAAAGAGATGAAGACCAGGTATCAGGGAGGCTGGGATGCAGTTATGATGGCTGATTACTGTTGGATTCTGAAGAGAGACATCCCTGCTCTTGAGCATTCGAGGGGTTTGAAGAAACTGAATTTTATGCCCAGGATTTTGCATAAAAACTAATCTAATTGAGAAAAATAAAATGTAATTTCTTGATTCAGTGGTAAAATATGGTCCTAATTCAATTGAGAAAAAAAAAAAAAAAAAACATAGACCACTTAATTTGTTTTTTTGTAACCCAGTGTAATAATTCTGTAGTATAAAGAAAATATCGTATAAACTATGCTGTTCTCTTTCATTAGGTTTCCAGATGCAATTGTTGATTTAATGTTTGCGTTTATCAGTACCTTGATGGTGTCTTGAACCCTTTTTCTAGAGCACTCAATCGCCTGAATTCTCCTTTAAGAGACATTATGCTCAAAATAGTTCCAGATTTTTCCCTTCTCAAGTTTTTGCGATACCATTCTGAGAAGAGATGGCATAAGCTTTAGTAGTAAACATACTATGCATTTATCTCTCGTTATCTGTCATGTCAGTCGAAAAACTTTCCCTCTAAATAAGTTTATTATCCTTTCCGTCCAGCCCCCTATCATCCGGGTACGAGTGTTATACTAAAATGAACGGTCTTTTACAGCACCAAAAGATGATAATTACTGCTGTAAAAGGACGTTACTTGTTGATTTCTCGTCCTTTAGCTCACCGACCACTACTGTCTAGACTGCCTCGTAAGAGCGCAATAATTTCTAAACTACACAACCTTTTATAAAAATGGAAACATAACTGAGTGTACGACGAGATATAGGATCCAGTTTAAGTTGTTTTACCAGTTAACCTATGAGATGAGTAGAAATGGGTGTGAAATGGGTTTGTTATTATTGTTTTTAGTAATGTAGTGGCAAAACATCAGATAACTAGAATTTGAAATCAACTGTGATTTTCCTTAATATCCCTGCTACATAAGTGTACTAGAGGACTGTGTAATGTTTGTGCATAAATGTATATAAAAAGTACACATGTAAAGTTTTTCTTTTTATAAGGGTATCACAAAAATACAAATATTCATTGAATGAAGAAACCTTGATCAATATTTGGTTATAGAAACGAAAAAAATATTTTTTTCTTTTAATTTTGAATTGAAATATAGCTAGTCATTAGTCTATTCATATATCTCAAATAAAGCAGATAGTTGAAAGTCGTAGAAGTCGTAGCTAGGCCTTTTCTTCAGGGAGACCAAACTCCTCATTCCTGGAGTAACTGAAGGAAGACTCCTGGCAAGGGGAAGCTTCGTAGCGATCCATACAGGTAAAGGTCTTCTGGTCGAAGACAGTAAACTCGTTGCACATGAAGCTGTATTGAACAGATTCAATTCGCCCGTCCTCGTAAAGGTAGGGATTACAGACGTGGAAAACACGGCAGTCGTTGCTCTGGTCAGCGTAGAAGCCGTAGGGTCTGTCTCCACATTCAAACGTCGTATCGATTTGACGCATGAGAAGGAAAGCTCCTGCTGGAAGGTTGAGGGGCTCGAAGACACCATCGATGGGATAAGGTCCCTCAGCCTGACGCAGGAGAAGCTTTTGCTCCTCAGGAGACAACACCACTAGGTTTCTCTGTCTGGAGGTAAACTGTGCTTCCTGGTTTGCTTGTTGTTGGATGCTGATGGCAGACTGCAACTGCTCATTCACTTCCTCGAACTGTGTGGTGGAACTTGAATCAGATCGTGCCTGTTGAGCTACAGCATCAATATTCTGACTCAAAACAACTTGGGCTGAAGTTTCACTCTGAGAACTGTGGGATTGACGGTTTTCCTGCACATCGGTAGTAGCCAGAGAGATGGACTGCGTTTGTTGGGAGTTAGCATTGAAGTTCTGGTTGGCTTGGTTTTTTCGTTGTTGGATGTTTGCATTTGAAGCCAAAAGAACGGCGGGGGAGGGTACTTGTCGAGTTGGTTGGAGCTTTTGTCCAGAAACAAGGACAAATGCAAGAACTAGAACACAGAAAATGGTTGAAAGTATGACATACAAATCAACAAAAAATATATATATTAAGATTGCTGAAACAAATTTTATGAGAAGTAACGTATCATACTTATGGCTTCATTTATTTCTAAAGATTAAAAATGTTTGTTCTGAGCTTCGAAAAATTACTTGAAGAAAAACTAAAACACAACACTGATACTCACCAAAGAGAATGGCCTTCATGTTATTGGTTGAGCCAATGCTGGTGCACTGATACCTGTATGAAGATGTGCGGATCTTTTATACCTGGACACGACCACTCTGGCAATAGCTTTTGGAACTCTAGACGGACTTCCTTGTTTTCAGGTTTAGCTTTCATCAATCAATAATAGATTGCATGGGAGAACCTCTTTTATTTGCTTGTTCCTCCCCATTTTGCTCTAAATCAAGATAATGGTTTTATCAGCTTTGTGGTAAATAGGTATCTAAACAAGTAATCAATACACAAATATGTTTTTTATCCTTTTAGAAAAATTGAGCTCATTCCTTCTTAATGTTTCTGTATTAAGAAATAAACCAAGTGTCAAAATGTATATGCACGAAATAAGAGATTCTCGTATTCCCTCCTAACCCCTTCTTTAGACTTTCACTGGATTTAATACAAAATAAGCCATTATAAAGCAATAGAAAAACTAAGTGCAAACTTCGCCATATTTGGTTATTGATTGATTGAGAGTCCATTTTGGTCAAAGGCTACCTATCCATCTGATTAAAATAGCCAGGTATTTGCTATAACAGAGGAAGGTTACGTTATTCTCCTTAGAGGATGGTTAACCACAACCATACTACCCTTTGGGAAGTTCGATGCCTCATATGAGATAGCGAATGACTGGCAGTCGTAATTTCTTCCTATTGTCTAACAATAATTTCATATTTTATTAGAAAAATTCTCATTTAGGATGGTGGATGGAGTTATCGCAATAAACGGTGATCTCTTCAAGTTGCACTTCTAAGGCAAAGGAAACTGAGATATATTTTTTTCATAATTTTCTGCCACTTCGTTAAGAAGTTTCACAATAGAATGTACGAGCAAAAGTGGTTTGGAGGTTTTCCACAATGAAAGTCAAGTGAATCTATTCCAGTGTGTCATGTCCAGGTATGGCTTTTAACAATCCCTTCCGTCCTCTCGTTCTGTGAACAGTTGTGTTTAGCCTGTTTCAGCGTGGCATATACGGTGTTAAGTATGAAGTAACTAATGGTTAAGTGACAGTATATTTCTTCACTATGGAAACTTTTTACTTTCTAATGATAACTTCATTTTCCCCTATATTAGCAAAATTTGGACTTTGAAAGCAAAGAAATCTCAAAGGTATGATTTTTATTTTCTGACACTATCACGAAAAAAATTCTCAAAAAATGTATACACAAGGTTGATATGGAGATTTTGTATAATCATGATCACGTGAGGCTATCCCAGAGTGCCCTGTCCCAGTGTGGAACTTTGATGATCCCTTCCCTTGTATCGTTTGGTCTCAGTGTTATTTCTTTGTCCAGTCACTTGTCGTAATTTTGCTGCTATCCAGGCCCAGGGATGTGTTCACTCTCATCTACATGGCCCACGAGAATGTAGGTGGCGAAGATCAGCTTTGTGTTCACTAAATCTCGTCTATAACACTGGTCAACACCAAATTTATTGTTTATTTTTTAGCTGATTTAGGATAATTTTGATGTGCTGAATAAAAGAAATCATGTTTGTTTTGCTCAATCAGGTCAACTTTCTGAAATAAGCTACATATTTGTTTTTATTTTTTCTTAGTTTTTTTATATGTACGGGTATTTTCACGTGATATGATGCAAAATTCTTTTGTTTCTTACAATAAACGAATTCTGAAGATTTTGCATGTGCCAACTTATGACTAATTGTTTTTTGTTGGGACAACAGTCGGGCTTCACCAAGCACCAATACTTTCTGTACATGTGGGATAGTAGGGACACTGGTCAGCATTACACAAAAAAAGTCTGGTCTGTGCGGGAGGAATTGGTGCCTTGCAGAGCAAGGAACGTCATCAACAATCTTTTGGTAGACAGAGACAAGATACTCTTCCCACCGCTGCACATCAAGCTCGGCTTGATTAAACAGTTCACCAAAGCTCTAGACAAGATGGTGGCTGCTTCACTTACTTGTGCTATGCTTTTCCATCTTTGATGGCCCTCAAATCCGTCAGCTCATCAAGGCCAGGAACCATGCAGAACTTGTCACCAATATGCTGACTGCTTCCAGAAACCTGGGATGCAACATGAGCATCAAAATGCATTACTTATTCTCACATATGGACCGGTTTCCTGAGAATCTGGGATCAATGGGTGATGAGCAGGGGGAGAGATTCCATCATGGCATAAAAGAGATGAAGAACAGGTATCAGGGAGGCTGGAATACAGTTATGATGGCTGATTACTGTTGGATTCTGAAGAGAGACATCCCTGCTCTTGAGCATTCGAGGGGTCCGAAGAAATTAATTTTATGCCCTGGATTTTGCAAAAAAACCTGATCTAATTGAGAAAAATGGATGTCATTTTTGGATTCAGTGGTGAAATATGGTTCTAATTCAATTGAGAGAAAAAAAAAACATAGACAACTTACAATTATTTTTTTTGTAACCCAGTGTAATAATTCTGTGGCAAGAAGAAAATATCGTATAAACTATGCTGTTCTCTTTCATTAGGTTTTCAGATGCAATTGTTGATTTAATGTTTGCGCTTATCAGTACCTTGATGATGTCTTGAATCCTTTTTCTAGAGCCTTAATCGCCTGAATTCTTCTTTGAGAGACATTATACTTAAAATTGTTCCAGATTTTTCTTTTCTAAAGTTTCTGAGATACCATTCTGAGAAGAGGTGGCATAAGCTTTAGTAGTAAGCATGTTATGCATTTACCTCTCGTTATCTGTCATGACACTCAAAAAACTTTCCTTCTTAATCAGTTTATTATCCTTTCCGCCCAGCACCAGCACCCCTATCATCTGGTTATAAGTGTATACGCCTCATATACATGACGAGTAGTATCGCCCAGTCATATAACCCACTTCCTCACTCACTCACAGCACCAAAAGATGATAATTACTGCTGTAAAAGGACGTTCCTTGTTGATTTCTTGTCCTTTACCTCATCGACCACTACTGAACTCATTATTTTGTCTAGACTGCCTCGTAAGAGCGCAATAAATTGTAAAGTACACAATCTTTTATAAAAACGGAAAAATAACTGAGTGGATAAGATATAGGATCCAGTTTAAGTTGTTTTACCAGTAAACCTATGAGATAAAGTAGAAATGGGTGTGAAATTGGTTTGTTATTTTTGTTTTTAGTAATGTAGTGGCAAAACATCAGATAACTAGAATTTGAAATCACTGTGATTTTCCTTAATATCACTGCTACATAAGTGTATTAGATGACTGTGTAATGTTTGTGCATAAATGTATATAAAAAGTACACATGTAAAGGTAGAGAGTAGAAAATATTAGTTCCTGAAAGTAGGAACAATCCTCGATCTGTAAATCTTGTTACATGATTGGCAATTTTTTATGTGCTGGCTCAATATAGGAATCATGTATGAATAATTTTCTTCTCAGTTCTTTCTTCTTTTTATAAGGGTATCACAAAAATGCAAATATTCATTGAATGAAGAAACCTAGATCAATATTTGGTCATAGAAACGAAAAAAATATTTTTTTCTTTTAATTTTTAATTGAAACATATCTCAAATAAAGCATATAGTTGAAAGTCGTAGAAGTCGTATCTAGGCTTTTTCTTCAGGGAGACCAAACTCCTCATTCCTGGAGTAACTGAAGGAAGACTCCTGGCAAGGGGAAGCTTCGTAGCGATCCATACAGGTAAAGGTCTTCTGATCGAAGACAGTAAACTCGTTGCACATGAAGCTGTACTGAACAGATTCAATTCGCCCGTCCTCGTAAAGGTAGGGGTTACAGACGTGGAAGACGCGGCAGTCGTTGCTCTGGTCAGCGTAGAAGCCGTAGGGTCTGTCTCCACATTCAAACGTCGTGTCGATCTGACGCATGAGAAGGAAAGCTCCTGCTGGAAGGTTGAGGGGCTCGAAGACACCATCGATGGGATAAGGTCCCTCAGCCTGACGCAGGAGAAGCTTTTGCTCCTCAGAAGACAATACCAGTTGATTTCTCTGTCTGGAGGTAAATTGTGTTTCCTTGTTTGCCTGTTGGATGTTGGTGGTAGACTTCTCATTCACTTTCTCGAACTGGGTGTCGGAACTTAAAGCAGATTGTGCTACAGCAGCTGCGTCCTGACTAAAAACAGCTTGGGCTGAAGTTTCACTCTGAGAACTGTGGGATTGACGGTTTTCCTGCACATCGGTAGTAGTCAGAGAGATGGACTGTGTTTGTTGAGTGTTGGCATTGAAGTTCTGGTTGGCCTGGATTTTTTGTTGTTGGATATTGGCATTTGAAGCCAAGAAAACGGCGGGAGAAGGTACTTGACGAGTTGGTTGGAGCTTTTGTCCAGAAACAAGGACAAAGCCAAGAACTAGAACACAGAAAATGGGTGGAAGTAAGACATACAAGTCAACATATTAACAATACATTAAGATTGCTGAAACTAATTCTATGAGAAGTAGCGTGTTATACCTATATATATATTTATTTCTAAAGATTAAATCTATTTGTTTTTAGCTCCGAGAAATTACTTGTTCTTAGCATGAAGAAAAACTAGAACGTAAGTGATACTCACCAAGGAGAATGGCTTTCATGTTATTGGTTGAGCCAATGCTGGTGCACTGATACCTGTATAAGGATATGTGGACCTTTTATACCTGGACAAGACCACTCTGGCAATAGCTATTGGAACTTCAGAAGGACTTCCTTGTTTTCAGGTTTAGCTTTCATCAATCAAGAATAGGTTGCACCGGAGAGCCTGTCTTTAGTTTGCTTGTTCCCCGTTTTACTCTAAATGAAGATAATGGATTTGATCAACTCTGTGGTAAATAATTATCGAGACAAGTAATCAATCCATGAATAGGATTTGCATCCTTTTATGAAAATGGAGCTCATTTCCTCTTAATTTTTATGTATTAAGACATAAATAGTGCCAAAGTGTATATGCATGAAATAAGAGAGGTTCTTGTATTCCCTCCTAATCCCTTCTTTCACTTTCACTGAACTTAAAAAATAAAATAATAATAAATAAATAAAATAAAGGAATAGAAAAAATTATTTGCACACTTGACCATATTTGGGTATTAATTTATTGGGAGTCCATTTTGGTCAAAGGCTGCCAATCCATCCGATTAAAATAGCCAGATATTTGCTATAACAGAGGAAGGTTAAGTTCTCCCCAGAGAATGGTTAACCAAAACCTTACGACCCCCTGGGAGGTCGATGCTTGGTCCAAGGCTGCCTATCTTAGTAAAATAGGCTGATATTTACTTGAACAGAGAAAGGCTAAGTTCTTCTCCTCAGAGGATGGTTAACCAAACCTTACGACCCCCTGGGAGGTCGATGCCACAAACGAGGTAGGGAATGACTGGCTGACAGTATATACAGTAATTGTCGTAACTTCTTCCTACTCTCAAACAATAATTTCAAATTTTTATTAGAAAAATTACCATTTAGGGTGGTGGATGGAGTTATCTCTGGATGTTGCAATTCGAATGCTTTTTTTTTTTTAAATTTTCTGACAATTTGTACTGAAGTTTCGCAAAAAATGTATGAGCAAGAGTGGTATGGAGGTTTTTACACAATCAAGGTCAAGTGAGCTTATTCCAGTGTGTCATGCCCAGGAATGACTTTCAACAATCCCCTCCGTCCTCTCGTTCTTTAAACAGCTGTGTTTAGCTTGTTTGAGCGTGGCCTGTACGATGCTTAGTATGAGGTAACGAATGGTTAACTGACAGTATATTTATTCGCTATCAAAACTTTGTATTTATTAATAACAACTTCATTTTCCATTTCATTAGCAAAAGTTAGACTTTGAAAGCAAAGAAATCTCAAAGGTATGATTTTTCTTTTGTTTCCTGACACTGTCACGAAGAAATTTGAGAAAAGAATGTAACAAGAAAAATATGGAGGTTTTATACAACCATGATCACGTGAGGCTATTCCAGTGTGCCCTGTCCCAGTGTTGAACTTTAATGATCCCCTTTCTCGTATCGTTTGGTCTCGGTGTCATTTCTTCATCCAGCTACTTGTCGTACTTTCTGTTGCTATCCAGGCCCAGGGATGTGTTCAGTCTTATCTGCATAGGCCACGAGAATGTTGATAGCCTATGGTGGCGAAGGTCAGGTTTG
Source organism: Oratosquilla oratoria (assembly GCF_046742065.1). Lineage (NCBI taxonomy): Eukaryota > Metazoa > Arthropoda > Malacostraca > Stomatopoda > Squillidae > Oratosquilla > Oratosquilla oratoria. The sequence continues at coordinate 28,433,200 of NC_134818.1, read as the reverse complement.
TGTTTACTAAATCTCGTGTATAATAATTCTGTAGTAGGAAGAAGAAACTATCATAGAAACTATGCTGTTCTCTTTCATTAGTTTAGCTATTTGGTTTCCAGATGCAATGCTTGTCTTCATGTTTGCGTTTTTCCTTACTTTGATGATGTGTTGAATTCTTTTACTAGAGCACTTTATCATCTAACATTATACACACTCAAAATAGTTACGAATTTTTTCTTCTCTCAAGTTTCTGCGATACCATCTTAAGAAGGGGTCGGATAAGGTTTAGCAGTAAGCATTTTATGCATTTACCTCTTGTTATCTGTCATGTCGTTTGCAAAACTTTTCCTCTAAATCAGTTTCTTAGCCTTTCCATCCTCAGAAACACCTGTATTCAGGTCTAAGCAGTCCAGCACCCCTATCATCTGGTTTCAGATGTACTACAAGGAACAGTCTTTTACAGCACCCGAAGATAAGAATTACTGCTGTAAATGGACGTTCCTAGTTGAATCTTCGTCCTCTACTTCACTGGCCACTAATGACCTCGTTACTTTATCTAGACCGCAATCATTTCTAAACTACACAATCTTTTATGAATATGGAAAAAGTAACTGGGTGGACGACGAGATATAGGATCCAGTTTAAGTTGTTTTACCAGTTAACCTGTGGGATGATTTGAAATGAGTGTAAAATGGGTTTGTTATTTTTGTTTTTAGGAATGCACTGGCAAAACATCAGAACACTAAAATTTGAAATCAACTGTGAGTTTCCTTAATATCGCAGCTACATAAGTGTATTTGATTATTGTGTAAAGTTCATATATAAATGTATATAAAAAGTACATCTTTTTCCAACCACATATCACTTTTAATTCCGTACCATCACAAACGAGACTGAGAATTGCTCGAAGGAGGCATCCGTGGAAATTGAAACGTAGACGAGCCGAGGATTCGAACCCAGCTAACCCGTAACAAAGTTACATTGACGTAACCCAATACGCTATCAAGAGTATTGGGTTACGTCAATGTAACTTTGATACGGGTTAGCTGGGTTCGAATCCTCGGCTCGTTTACGTTTCAATTTCCACGGATACCTCCTTCGAGCGATTCTCAGTCTTGTTTGCAAAAGGTACGGAATTAAAAGTGATATGTGGTTAGAAAAAGATATTAACTGATCACTGGGCACCATTCAGTGTGTATGTATAAAAAGTACATATGTAAAGGTAGAACATATCGTCTTAAAAGTAAGACAAGGGACAGATATTGAATAGAAAATGAGAAAGGGGCTTAAATACGAAACGGCAACATAAGCCATAAGGTTGAATTGAAAAGGAATGATAAAACAAAACAATGACATATTTCTGAGCAAAATATGTCATGAGAGAAGGTGACAAAGACACATGTGAGCATTTGATATCAGTGGTGTTATTTCGTGCGGAGGTGAAGAACAATCTTATAACTGGCAATTTCACATGTCAATAATCTTTCATATGTTGACTCAACATAGAAATCATGTATGAAGCATTTCCTACTCTGAGTTATATTTCTATAAGGATATCCAAAAGTAAATGTAAGATTTCAGCACAAAAATGAAAATATTTATTTTAATGAAGAAACCTAGATCAATATTTGGTTATAAAAACGAAAAGATATTAGATTTTCTTATAATTCTAGTTGAAATATAGCCAGTCACTAATACTCGTATATTCATTTATCTCAAATAAAGGAATTTGTTGAAAGACAGTCGTACAAGTCGTAGTTAGGCCTTTTCTTCAGGGAGACCAAACTCCTCATTCCTGGAGTAACTGAAGGAAGACTCCTGGCAAGGGGAAGCTTCGTAGCGATCCATACAGGTAAAGGTCTTCTGATCGAAGACAGTAAACTCGTTGCACATGAAGCTGTGCTGAACAGATTCAATTCGCCCGTCCTCGTAAAGGTAGGGGTTACAGACGTGGAAGACACGGCAGTCGTTGCTCTGGTCAGCATAGAAGCCGTAGGGTCTGTCTCCACATTCAAACGTCGTGTCGATCTGACGCATGAGAAGGTAAGCTCCTGCTGGAAGGTTGAGGGGCTCGAAGACGCCATCGATGGGATAAGGTCCCTCAGCCTGACGCAGCAGAAGCTTTTCCTCCTCAGGAGACAACACCACTAGGTTTTTCTGTCTGGAGGTAAACTGTATTTCCTGATTTGCTTGTTGCTGGGTGTTGATGGCAGACTGCGACTCCTCATTCACTTTCTGGAACTGGGAATCACGGTTTTCCTGCACATCGGTTGTCGTCAGAGAGATGGACTGCGTTTGTTGAGAGTTAGCATTGAAGTTCTGGTTGTCCTGTGTTTTTCGTTGTTGGGTGTTGGCATTTGATGCCAATAGAACGGCAGGGGAGGGCACTTGACGAGTTGGTTGGAGCTTTTGTCCAGAAACAAGGACAAAGCCGAGAACTAGAATACAGAAAATGGGTGGAAGTAAGACATACAAATCAACACATTGACAATATATTAAGATTGCTGAAACTAATTTTATGAGAAGTAACGTGTCATACCTATAGCTACTTTTTTTCTAAAGATTAAAACTCTTTTTTTTTAGCTCCCTGAAATTACTTGCTCGTTGATTGAAAAAAAAACTAAAATGTAACACTGGTACTCACCAAAATGAATGGCCTTCATGTTATTGGTTGAGCCAATGCTGGTGCACTGATACCTGTATAAAGATGTGCGGACCTTTTATACCTGGGCACGACCACTCTGGCAATAGCTATTAGAATTTTAGAAGGACTTCCTTGTTTTCAGGTTTAGCTTTCAACAATCAAGAATAGGTTGCACCGGAGAACCTCTCTTTAGTTTGCTTGTTCCCCCGTTTACTCTAAATGAAGATAATGGATTTGATCAACTCTGTGGTGAATAGATATCTAAACAAATAATCAATCCATAAATAGGTTTTGCATCCTTTTATGAAAATGGAGCTCATTCCTTCTTAATTTTTCTGTATCAATAAATAAACCGAGTGTCAAAATGTATATACATGAAATAAGAGGTTCTCGTATTCCCTCCTAACCTATTCTTTAGACTTTCACTGAATTTAATACAAAACAAACCATTATAAAGCATTAGAAAAAAATGGAGTGTAATGTTTAACCACGTTTGGGTATCAATTGATTGAGAGTTCAATTTGATCAAAGGCTGCCTATCCGTCTGAGTAAAATATGCTGGTATTTGCTAGAACAAAGAAAGGCTAAGTTCATCTAGAGAATGGTTAACCAAAACCTTGCGACCCCCTTGGAGGTCGATGCCACATATGAGGTAGGGAATGACTGGCTGACAGTATATTTAGTTATTGTCGTAACTTCTACCTACTCTCGAACAGTAATTTCATATTTTTATTAGAAAAGTTCTCATTTAGGATGATGCATGGAGTTATCGCAAGAAACTATGATTTCTAGATGTTGTACTTCGTTTTTTTTTTTTTTTTTATAATTTTCTGACACTTTGTTACGAGCTTTCGCAAAAGAATGGATGAGGAAGAGTGGTATGGAGGTTTTACACAATCAGGGTCAAGTGAACTTATTCCAGTGTGTCATGTCCAGGAATGACTTTTAACAATCCTCTCCGTCCTTTCGTTCAATGAACATCTGTGTTTAGCCTGTTTCAGCGTGGCCTGTACGATGCTTAGTGTGAGGTAACGAATCGTTAGCTGACAGTATATCTATTCACTATCGAAACTTCATTTTCCATTTTATTAGCAAAAGTTAGACTTTGAAAACAAAGAAATCTCAAAGGCATAATTTTTCTTTTATTTCCTGACACTGTCACGAAGAAATTTCTCGAAAGAATATATACACGAGGGTAATATGGAGGTTTTATACAAGCATGGTCACGTGAGGTTATCCCAGTGTTCCCTGTCTCAGTGTTGAACTTTAATGATTCCCTTCTTCGTATCGTTTGGTCTCATTGTCATTTCTTCATCCAGTCACTTGTCGCTTTCTGCTGCTATCCAGACCCAGGGATGTGTTCAGTCTCATCTGCATAGGCCAAGAGAATGTTGGTATCCTGTGGTGGCGAAGATCAGGTTTGTGTTCACTAAATCTCGTCTATAATAATTCTGTAGTAGAAGAAACTATCATAGAAACTATGCTGTTCTCTTTCATTATGTTAACTATTTGGTTTCCAGATGCAATGGTTGCCTTCATGTTTGCGTTTTTCATTACCTTGATGATGTCTTGAATTCTTTTACTAGAGCACTTAATTGTCTGACTTTCTCCTTTGAGAGACATTATACACACTCAAATTAGTTACGATTTTTTTCTTCTCAAGTTTCTGCTATACCATCTTAAGAAGAGGTGGGATAAGGTTTAGCAGTAAGCGTATTATGCATTGGCCTCTCGTTATCTGTCATGTCGTTTGCAAAACCTTCCCTCTAAATCAACTTCTTAATTTTACGTCCTCAGAGACACCTGTATTCAGGTTTAAGGAGTCCAAGACCCTTATCATCTGGTTTCAGGTGCTATACTACAAGGAACAGTCTTGTACAGCACCCGAAGATAAGAATTACTGCTGTAAATGAACGCTCCTCTTTGGTTTCACATCCTTTACCTCACCGACCACTGCTGACCTCATTACTTTGTCTAAACTGCCTCGTAAGAAAGCGACAAGTCTTAAACTACACAGTCATTTATGAATATGGAAAAAGTAACAGAGTGGACGACGAGATATAGGATCCAGTTTAAGTTGTTCTACCAGTTAACCTGTGAGATGAATAGAAATAGGTGTGAAATGGGTTTGTAATTTTTGTTTTTGGGAATCCATTGACAATACATCACATAATTAAAATTTCAGTTCAACTGTGAGCTTCTATATTATCGCAGATACATAAGTGTAGTAGATGATTGTGGAATGTTCATGTATAAATTTATATAAAAAGTACATAGGTAAAGATAAGGAGTAGAAAATATTAAATCCTAAAATTAAGACAAATGACAGATATCAAATAGAAATGAGAAAGGGGCAAAAATAGGAAAACAGCAACACAAGCCATAAGGTTGAAGTGAAAAGGAATGATAAAAACAAAACAATGAGATCATATTTCTGACCAAAATATGTCATGAGAAAAGATAAGAAAGAACACATGTAAGCATTTCATATCAGTGATAGTATCTAGTGCAGATATGAAGACCAATCCTCGATCTGCAGATCTTGTTACATAATTGGCAATTTCAAATGCCATCAATATATTATGTGCTTACTCAACATAGAAGTGACGTATGAAGCCTTTTCTACTCTGAGTTCATTTTTTCTTTTTAGAAGGATATCCAAAGGTAAATGTAAAATATAAATATTCATTGAATGAAGAAACCTAGATCAATATTTGGTTATAAAAACGAAAAAAACCCATTAAAATTCCTTTTAATTTTTAATTGAAATATAGCCAGTCACAAGTCTATTCATACAATATATCTCAAATAAAGCAGATCGTTGAAAGACAGTCGTACAAGTCGTATTTAGGCCTTTTCTTCAGGGAGACCAAACTCCTCATTCCTGGAGTAACTGAAGGAAGACTCCTGGCAAGGGGAAGCTTCGTAGCGATCCATACAGGTGAAGGTCTTCTGATCGAAGACAGTAAACTCGTTGCACATGAAGCTGTACTGATCAGATTCAATTCGCCCGTCCTCGTAAAGGTAGGGGTTACAGACGTGGAAGACGCGGCAGTCGTTGCTCTGGTCAGCGTAGAAGCCGTAGGGTCTGTCTCCACATTCAAACGTCGTGTCGATCTGACGCATGAGAAGGTAAGCTCCTGCTGGAAGGTTGAGGGGCTCGAAGACACCATCAATGGGATAAGGTCCCTCAGCCTGACGCAGGAGAAGCCTTTCCTCCTCAGGAGACAACACCACTAGGTTTTTCTGTCTGGAGGTAAACTGTGCTTCCTGGTTTGCTTGTTGTTGGATGCTGATGGCAGACTGCTCATTCACTTTCTCAAACTGGGTGGCGGAACCTGAAGGAGATTGTGCTACAGCAGCAGCGTCCTGACTGAAAGCAGCTTGGGCTGAAGTTTCACTCTGAGAACTGTGGGATTCGCGGTTTTCCTGCACATCGGTAGTAGTCAGAGAGATGGACTGCGTTTGTTGAGAGTTAGCATTGAAGTTCTGGCTGGCCTCGGAAGATGTTTTTTGTTGTTGGATATTGGCATTTGAAGCCAGAAGAACGGCTGGGGAGAGTACTTGCCGAGTTGGTTGGAGCTTTTGTCCAGAAACAAGGACAAATCCAAGAACTAGAACACAGAAAATGGAAGTAAGACATACAACTCAAAATATTGACAATGCATTAAGATTGCTGAAACAAATATTATAAGACGTAATGTATCATATCGATAATTATATGTATTTCTAAAGATTAAAACTATTTGTTTTTAGCCCCGAGAAATGACTTGTTCTTAGCTTGAAGAAAAACTAGAACGTAACAGTGATACTCACCTAGGAGAATGGCCTTCATGTTATTGGTTGAGCCAATGCTGGTGCACTGATACCTGTATAAGGATATGTGGACCTTTTATACCTGAACAAGACCACTCTAGCAATAGCCATTGGAACTTTAGAAGGACTTCCTTGTTTTCAGGTTTCGCTTTCATCAATGAAGAATAGATTGCATCGGAGAACCTCTTTAGTTTGGTTGTTCCCCCGTTTTACTCGAAATGAAGATAATTGATTTTATCAATTCTGCATCTTTTTAGAAAAAATGGAGTTTATTGCCTCTTATTTTCTATTTATTAAGAAATAAACCAAGTGTCAAAATGTATATACATGAAATAAGAGAGGTTCTCGTATTCCCTCCTAACCCATTCTTTAGCCTTTCATTGGACTTAATACAAAACAAACCATTGCAAAACAATAGAAAAATGACATGGAAACTTGGCCATATTTAGATATTGTTTTATTGAGAGTCCAATTTGGTCCTAGGCTGCCTATCTTAGTAAAATAGCCTGATATTTACTTGAACAGAGAAAGGCTTAGGTCTTCTCCTCGGAGGATGGTTAACCAAAACCTTACGACCCCCTTGGAGGTCGATGCCACAAACGAGGTAGGGAATGACTGGCTGACAGTATATACAGTAATTGTCGTAACTTCTTCCTACTCTCAAACAATAATTTCATATTTCTATTAGAAAAATTCTCATTTAGGATGGTGGATGGAGTTATCTCTGGATGTTGCATTTCGAATGTTTTTTTATTTTTTATTTTTTTCTGACAATTTGTACTGAAGTTTCGCAAAAAATGTATGAGCAAGAGTGGTATGGAGGTTTTTACGCAATCAAGGTCAAGTGAACTTATTCCAGTGTGTCATGCCAAGGAATGACTTTCAACAATCCCCTCCGTCCTCTCGTTCTGTAAACAGCTGTGTTTAGCTTGTTTGAGCGTGGCCTGTACGATGCTTAGTATGAGGTAACGAATGGTTAACTGACAGTATATTTATTCGCTATCAAAACTTTGTATTTATTAATAACAACTTCATTTTCCATTTCATTAGCAAAAGTTAGACTTTGAAAGCAAAGAAATCTCAAAGGTATGATTTTTCTTTTGTTTCCTGACACTGTCACGAAGAAATTTGACAAAAGAATGTAACAAGGAAAATATGGAGGTTTTATACAACCATGATCATGTGAGGCTATTCTAGTGTACCCTGTCCCAGTGTTGAACTTTAATGATCCCCTCCCTCGTATCGTTTGGCCTCGCTGTCATTTCTTCATCCAGTCACTTGTCGTACTTTCTGTTGCTATCCAGGCCCAGGGATGTGTTCAGTCTTATCTGCATAGGCCACGAGAATGTTGGTAGCCTATGGTGGCGAAGGTCAGCTTTGTGTTCACTAAATTTCGTCTACAATAATTCTGTTGTAGGAAGAAGAAACTATCATAGAAACTATGTTATTCTTTTTCATTAGGTTAGCTATTTGGTTTTCAGATGCAATGGTTGCCTTCATGTTTGCATTTTTCATTACCTTGATGATGTGTTGAATTCTTTTACTAGAGCATTTAATCGTCTGACATTATACACGCTCAAAATAGTTACGAACTTTTTCTTCTTCTCTCAAGTTTCTGCGATACCATCTTAAGAAGGGGTGGGATAAGGTTTAGCAGTAAGAATGTTATGCATTTATCTCTCGTTATCTGTCATGTTGCTTGCAAAACTTTCCCTCTAAATCAGTTTCTTAACCTTTCCGTCCTCAGAAACACCTGCATTCAGGTTTAAGGAGTCGAGCACCCCTATCATCTGGTTTTAGATACTATACTACAAGGAAGTCTTTTACAGCACCCGGAGATAAGAATTACTCCTGTAAATGGACGTTCCTTGTTGATTTCACGTCCTTTACCTCACCGACCACTACTGACCTCATTACTTTGTCTAGACTGCCTTGTAAGAACGCTACAAGTTCTAAACTACACAATCATTTATGAATATGGAAAAAGTAACTGAGTCGAAGGCGAGATATAGGATCCAGTTTAAGTTGTTTACCAGTTAATCTGTGAGATGAATAGAAATGGGTTTAAAATGGGTTTATTTTTGTTTGTAGGAATGCACTGGCAAAACATCAGATAACTAAAATATGAAATCTACTGCGAGTTTCCTTAATATCGCAGCTACATAAGTGTATTATATCATTGTGTAATGTTCATGTGTAAATGTATATAAAAAGTACACATGTAAAGGTAGAGAGTAGAAAATATCATGGCCTAAAAGTAAGACAAGGGACAGAGGTTTAAATACGAAACAGCAACATAAGCCAGAAGGTTGAATTGAAAAGGAATGATAAAATTTGTCATGAGAGAAGGTAACAAAGACACATGTGAGCATTTGATATCAGTGGTGATATTTCGTGAGGAGGTGAAGAACAATCTTCGATCTGCAGCGTTGTTACATAATTGGCTATTTCATATGTCAGCAATTTTTTCTATGCTGACTCAACATAGAAATCATGTATGAAGCATTTTGTACTCTGAATTATATTTCTTACAAGGATATCCAAAAGTAAATGTAAGATTTCAGCACAAATATGAAAATATTCATTGAATGAAGAAACCTTGATCAATATTTGGTTATAAAAACGAAAAATATAAATTTTCCTTTTAATTTTTATTTGAAATATAGCCAGTCACTAGTCTCTTCATATATCTCAAATAAAGGAATTCGTTGAAATACGATCGTACAAGTCGTAGTTAGGCCTTTTCTTCAGGGAGACCAAACTCCTCATTCCTGGAGTAACTGAAGGAAGACTCCTGGCAAGGGGAAGCTTCGTAGCGATCCATACAGGTAAAGGTCTTCTGATCGAAGACAGTAAACTCGTTGCACATGAAGCTGTGCTGAACAGATTCAATTCGTCCGTCCTCGTAAAGGTATGGATTACAGACGTGGAAGACACGGCAGTCGTTGCTCTGGTCAGCGTAGAAGCCGTAGGGTCTGTCTCCACATTCAAAGGTAGTGTCGATCTGACGCATGAGAAGGTAAGCTCCTGCTGGGAGGTTGAGAGGCTCGAAGACGCCATCGATGGGATAAGGTCCCTCAGCCTGACGCAGGAGAAGCTTTTCCTCCTCAGGAGACAATACCACTAGGTTTCTCTGTTTGGAGGTAAACTGTATTTCCTGATTTGCTTGTTGCTGGGTGTTGATGGCAGACTGCGACTCCTCATTCACTTTCTGGAACTGGGATTCACGGTTTTCCTGCACATCGGTTGTCGTCAGAGAGATGGACTGCGTTTGTTGAGAGTTAGCATTGAAGTTCTGGTTGTCCTGTGTTTTTCGTTGTTGGATGTTGGTATTTGATGCCAATAGAACGGCAGGGGAGGGTACTTGACGAGTTGGTTGGAGTTTTTGTCCAGAAACAAGGACAAAGCCGAGAACTAGAATACAGAAAATGGGTGGAAGTAAGACATACAAATCAACACATTGACAATATATTAAGATTGCTGAAACTAATTTTATGAGAAGTAACGTGTCATACCTATAGCTACTTTTTTTCTAAAGATTAAAAAAAAATTTCTTTAGCTCCCTGAAATTACTTGCTCGTTGATTGAAGAAAAACTAAAATGTAACACTGGTACTCACCAAAGAGAATGGCCTTCATGTTATTGGTTGAGCCAATGCTGGTGCACTGATACCTGTATAAAGATGTGCGGATCTTTTATACCTGGACACGACCACTCTGGCAATAGGTATTGGAATTTTAGAAGGACTTCCTTGTTTTCAGGTTTAGCTTTCAACAATCAAGAATAGGTTGCACCGGAGAACCTCTCTTTAGTTTGCTTGTTCCCCCGTTTACTCTAAATGAAGATAATGGATTTTATCAACTCTGTGGTGAATAGATATCTAAACAAATAATCAATCCATAAATAGGTTTTGCATCCTTTTATGAAAATGGAGCTCATTCCTTCTTAATTTTTCTGTATCAATAAATAAACCGAGTGTCAAAATGTATATACATGAAATAAGAGAGGTTCTCGTATTCCCTCCTAACCCATTCTTTAGACTTTCACTGAATTTAATACAAAACAAACCATTATAAAGCATTAGAAAAAAATGGAGTGTAATGTTTAACCACGTTTGGGTATCAATTGATTGAGAGTTCAATTTGATCAAAGGCTGCCTATCCGTCTGAGTAAAATATGCTGGTATTTGATGAAAAACAAAGAAAGGCTAAGTTCATCTAGAGAATGGTTAACCAAAATCTTGCGACCCCCTTGGAGGTTGATGCCACACATGAGGTAGGGAATGACTGGCTGATAGTGTATTTAGTTATTGTCGTAACTTCTATCTACTCTCGAACAGTAATTTCATATTTTTATTAGAAAAGTTCTCATTTAGGATGATGCATGGAGTTATCGCAAGAAACTATGATTTCTAGATGTTGAACTTCGTTTTTTTTTTTTTATAATTTTCTGACACTTTGTTACGAGCTTTCGCAAAAGAATGTATTAGGAAGAGTGGTATGGAGGTTTTACACAATCAAGGTCAAGTGAACTTATTCCAGTGTGTCATGTCCAGGAATGACTTTTAACAATCCCCTCCGTCCTTTCGTTCATTGAACATCTGTGTTTAGCCTGTTTCAGCGTGGCCTGTACGATGCTATCGAATCTTTATTAATTATTAACACCTTCATTTTCCATTTTATTAGCAAAAGTTAGACTTTGGAAGCAAAGAAATCTCAAAGGCATGATTTTTCTTTTATTTCCTGACACTGTCACGAAGAAATTTCTCAAAAGAATATATACACGAGGGTAATATGGAGGTTTTATACAAGCATGGTCGCGTGAGGTTATCCCAGTGTTCCCTGTCCCAGTGTTGAACTTTAATGATTCCCTTCTTCGTATCGTTTGGTCTCATTGTCATTTCTGCATCCAGTCACTTGTCGTAGTTTCTGCTGCTATCCAGACCCAGGGATGTGTTCAGTCTCATCTGCATAGGCCAAGAGAATGTTGGTCTCCTGTGGTGGCGAAGATCAGGTTTGTGTTCACTAAATCTCGTCTATAATAATTCTGTAGTAGAAGAAACTATCATAGAAACTATGCTGTTCTCTTTCATTATGTTAACTATTTGGTTTCCAGATGCAATGGTTGCCTTCATTTTTGCATTTTTCCTTACCTCGATGATGTCTTGAATTCTTTTACTAGAGCACTTAATTGTCTGACTTTCTCCTTTGAGAGACATTATACACACTCAAATTAGTTACGATTTTTTTTCTTCTCAAGTTTCTGCTATACCATCTTAAGAAGAGGTGGGATAAGGTTTAGCAGTAAGCGTATTATGCATTGGCCTCTCGTTATCTGTCATGTCGTTTGCAAAACCTTCCCTCTAAATCAATTTCTTAACTTTACGTCCTCAGAGACACCTGTATTCAGGTTTAAGGAGTCCAAGACCTTTATCATCTGGTTTCAGGTGTTATACTACAAGGAACAGTCTTGTACAGCACCCGAAGATAAGAACTACTGCTGTAAGTGGATGTTCCTCTTTGATTTCACATCCTTTACCTCACCGACCACTACTGACATCATCACTTTGTCTAAACTGCCTCGTAAGAAAGTCATTTATGAATATGGAAAAAGTAACAGAGTGGACGACGAGATATAGGATCCAGTTTAAGTTGTTCTACCAGTTAACCTGTGAAATGAATAGAAATAGGTGTGAAATGGGTTTGTAATTTTTGTTTTGGGGAATCCATTGACAATACATCACATAATTAAAATTTCAGTTCAACTGTGAGCTTCTATATTATCGCAGATACATAAGTGTAGTAGATGATTGTGGAATGTTCATGTATAAATGTATATAAAAAGTACATAGGTAAAGATAAGGAGTAGAAAATATTAAATCCTAAAATTAAGACAAATGACAGATATCAAATAGAAATGAGAAAGGGGCAAAAATAGGAAAACAGCAACACAAGCCATAAGGTTGAAGTGAAAAGGAATGATAAAAACAAAACAATGAGATCATATTTCTGAACAAAATATGTCATGAGAAAAGATAAGAAAGAACACATGTAAGCATTTCATATCAGTGATAGTATCTCGTGCAGATATGAAGACCAATCCTCGATCTGCAGATCTTGTTACATAATTGTCAATTTCAAATGCCATCAATATATTATGTGCTTACTCAACATAGAAGTGACGTATGAAGCCTTTCCTACTCTAAGTTAATTTTTTCTTTTTAGAAGGATATCCAAAGGTAAATGTAAAATATAAATATTCATTGAATGAAGAAACCTAGGTCAATATTTGGTTATAAAAACGAAAAAAAACATTGAAATTCCTTTTAATTTTTAATTGAAATATAGCCAGTCACAAGTCTATTCATACAATATATCTCAAATAAAGCAGATCATTGAAAGACAGTCGTACAAGTCGTATTTAGGCCTTTTCTTCTGGGAGACCAAACTCCTCATTCCTGGAGTAACTGAAGGAAGACTCCTGGCAAGGGGAAGCTTCGTAGCGATCCATACAGGTGAAGGTCTTCTGATCGAAGACAGTAAACTCGTTGCACATGAAGCTGTACTGAACAGATTCAATTCGCCCGTCCTCGTAAAGGTAGGGATTACAGACGTGGAAGACGCGGCAGTCGTTGCTCTGGTCAGCGTAGAAGCCGTAGGGTCTGTCTCCACATTCGAATGTACTGTCGATCTGACGCATGAGAAGGTAAGCTCCTGCTGGAAGGTTGAGGGGCTCGAAGACACCATCAATGGGATAAGGTCCCTCAGCCTGACGCAGGAGAAGCCTTTCCTCCTCAGGAGACAACACCACTAGGTTTTTCTGTCTGGAGGTAAACTGTGCTTCCTGGTTTGCTTGTTGTTGGATGCTGATGGCAGACTGCTCATTCACTTTCTCAAACTGGGTGGCGGAACCTGAAGGAGATTGTGCTACAGCAGCAGCGTCCTGACTGAAAGCAGCTTGGGCTGAAGTTTCACTCTGAGAACTGTGGGATTCGCGGTTTTCCTGCACATCGGTAGTAGTCAGAGAGATGGACTGCGTTTGTTGAGAGTTAGCATTGAAGTTCTGGCTGGCCTCGGAAGATGCTTTTTGTTGTTGGATGTTGGCATTTGAAGCCAGAAGAACGGCTGGGGAGAGTACTTGCCGAGTTGGTTGGAGCTTTTGTCCAGAAACAAGGACAAATGCAAGAACTAGAACACAGAAAATGGAAGTAAGACATACAACTCATAATATTGACAATGCATTAAGATTGCTGAAACAAACTTTATAAGACGTAATGTATCATATCGATAATTATATGTATTTCTAAAGATTAAAACTATTTGTTTTTAGCCCCGAGAAATGACTTGTTCTTAGCTTGAAGAAAAACTAGAACGTAACAGTGATACTCACCTAGGAGAATGGCCTTCATGTTATTGGTTGAGCCAATGCTGGTGCACTGATACCTGTATAAGGATATGTGGACCTTTTATACCTGAACAAGACCACTCTAGCAATAGCCATTGGAACTTTAGAAGGACTTCCTTGTTTTCAGGTTTCGCTTTCATCAATGAAGAATAGATTGCATCGGAGAACCTCTTTAGTTTGGTTGTTCCCCCGTTTTACTCGAAATGAAGATAATGGATTTGATCAATTCTGTGGTGCGTAGATATCTGAACAAGTAATTAATCCATGAATAGGATCTGCATCTTTTTAGAAAAATGGAGTTTATTGCCTCTTAATTTCTATTGATTAAGAAATAAACCAAGTGTCAAAATGTATATACATGAAATAAGAGAGGTTCTCGTATTCCCTCCTAACCCATTCTTTAGCCTTACATTGGACATAACACAAAACAAACCATTACAAAACAATAGAAAAATGACATGGAAACTTGGCCATATTTAGATATTGTTTTATTGAGAGTCCAATTTGGTCCAAGGCTGCCTATCTTAGTAAAATAGCCTGATATTTACTTGAACAGAGAAAGGCTTAGGTCTTCTCCTCGGAGGATGGTTAACCAAAACCTTACGACCCCCTTGGAGGTCGATGCCACAAACGAGGTAGGGAATGACTGGCTGACAGTATATACAGTAATTGTCGTAACTTCTTCCTACTCTCAAACAATAATTTCATATTTCTATTAGAAAAATTCTCATTTAGGATGGTGGATGGAGTTATCTCTGGATGTTGCATTTCGAATGTTTTTTTATTTTATTTTTTATTTTTCTGACAATTTGTACTGAAGTTTCGCAAAAAATGTATGAGCAAGAGTGGTATGGAGGTTTTTACACAATCAAGGTCAAGTGAACTTATTCCAGTGTGTCGTGCCAAGGAATGACTTTCAACAATCCCCTCGGTCCTCTCGTTCTTTAAACAGCTGTGTTTAGCTTGTTTGAGCGTGGCCTGTACGATGCTTTGTATGAGGTAACGAATGGGTAACTGACAGTATATTCATTCGCTATCAAAACTTTGTATTTATTAATAACAACTTCATTTTCCATTTCATTAGCAAAAGTTAGACTTTGAAAGCAAAGAAATCTCAAAGGTATGATTTTTCTTTTGTTTCCTGACACTGTCACGAAGAAATTTGACAAAAGAATGTAACAAGAAAAATATGAAGGTTTTATACAACCATGATCACGTGAGGCTATTCCAGTGTGCCCTGTCCCAATGTTGAACTTTAATGATCCCCTTTCTCGTATCGTTTGGTCTGGGTGTCATTTCTTCATCCAGCTACTTGTCGTACTTTCTGTTGCTATCCAGGCCCAGGGATGTGTTCAGTCTTATCTGCATATGCAACTAGAATGTTGATAGACTATGGTGGAGAAGGTCAGGTTTGTGTTGACTAAATCTAGTGTATAATAATTCTGTAGTAGGAAGAAGAAACTGTCATAGAAACTATGCTGTTCTCTTTCATTAGTTTAGCTATGTGGTTTCCAGATGCAATGTTTGTCTTCATGTTTGCGTTTTTCCTTACTTTGATGATGTGTTGAATTCTTTTACTAGAGCACTTTATCATCTAACATTATACACACTCAAAATAGTTACGAATTTTTTCTTCTCTCAAGTTTCTGCGATACCATCTTAAGAAGGGGTGGGATAAGGTTTAGCAGTAAGCATTTTATGCATTTACCTCTTGTTATCTGTCATGTCGTTTGCAAAACTTTTCCTCTAAATCAGTTTCTTAGCCTTTTCATCCTCAGAAACACCTGTATTCAGGTCTAAGCAGTCCAGCACCCCTATCATCTGGTTTCAGATGTACTACAAGGAACAGTCTTTTACAGCACCCGAAGATAAGAATTACTGCTGTAAATGGACGTTCCTAGTTGATTCTTCGTCCTTTACTTCACTGGCCACTAATGACCTCGTTACTTTGTCTAGACTGCCTTGTGAGAACGCTACAAGTTCTAAACTACACAATCTTTTATGAATATGGAAAAAGTAACTGGGTGGACGACGAGATATAGGATCCAGTTTAAGTTGTTTTACCAGTTAACCTGTGGGATGATTTGAAATGAGTGTAAAATGGGTTTGTTATTTTTGTTTTTAGGAATGCACTGGCAAAACATCAGAACACTAAAATTTGAAATCAACTGTGAGTTTCCTTAATATCGCAGCTACATAAGTGTATTTGATTATTGTGTAAAGTTCATATATAAATGTATATAAAAAGTACATATGTAAAGGTAGAGAGTAGAACATATCGTCCTAAAAGTAAGACAAGGGACAGGGGCTTAAATACGAAACGGCAACATAAGCCATAAGGTTGAATTGAAAAGGAATGATAAAACAAAACAATGACATATTTCTGAGCAAAATATGTCATGAGAGAAGGTGACAAAGACACATGTGAGCATTTGATATCAGTGGTGTTATTTCGTGCGGAGGTGAAGAACAATCTTCGATCTGCAGCGTTGTTACATAATTGGCTATTTCACATGTCAATAATCTTTCATATGTTGACTCAACATAGAAATCATGTATGAAGCATTTCCTACTCTGAGTTATATTTCTATAAGGATATCCAAAAGTAAATGTAAGATTTCAGCACAAAAATGAAAATATTTATTTTAATGAAGAAACCTAGATCAATATTTGGTTATAAAAACGAAAAGATATTAGATTTTCTTATAATTCTAGTTGAAATATAGCCAGTCACTAATACTCGTATATTCATATATCTCAAATAAAGGAATTCATTGAAATACGATCGTACAAGTCGTAGTTAGGCCTTTTCTTCAGGGAGACCGAACTCCTCATTCCTGGAGTAACTGAAGGAAGACTCCTGGCAAGGGGAAGCTTCGTAGCGATCCATACAGGTAAAGGTCTTCTGATCGAAGACAGTAAACTCGTTGCACATGAAGCTGTGCTGAACAGATTCAATTCGCCCGTCCTCGTAAAGGTAGGGGTTACAGACGTGGAAGACACGGCAGTCGTTGCTCTGGTCAGCATAGAAGCCGTAGGGTCTGTCTCCACATTCAAACGTCGTGTCGATCTGACGCATGAGAAGGTAAGCTCCTGCTGGAAGGTTGAGGGGCTCGAAGACGCCATCGATGGGATAAGGTCCCTCAGCCTGACGCAGCAGAAGCTTTTCCTCCTCAGGAGACAACACCACTAGGTTTTTCTGTCTGGAGGTAAACTGTATTTCCTGATTTGCTTGTTGCTGGGTGTTGATGGCAGACTGCGACTCCTCATTCACTTTCTGGAACTGGGAATCACGGTTTTCCTGCACATCGGTTGTCGTCAGAGAGATGGACTGCGTTTGTTGAGAGTTAGCATTGAAGTTCTGGTTGTCCTGTGTTTTTCGTTGTTGGATGTTGGTATTTGATGCCAATAGAACGGCAGGGGAGGGTACTTGACGAGTTGGTTGGAGTTTTTGTCCAGAAACAAGGACAAAGCCGAGAACTAGAATACAGAAAATGGGTGGAAGTAAGACATACAAATCAACACATTGACAATATATTAAGATTGCTGAAACTAATTTTATGAGAAGTAACGTGTCATACCTATAGCTACTTTTTTCTAAAGATTAAAAAAAAATTTTTTTTAGCTCCCTGAAATTACTTGCTCGTTGATTGAAGAAAAACTAAAATGTAACACTGGTACTCACCAAAGAGAATGGCCTTCATGTTATTGGTTGAGCCAATGCTGGTGCACTGATACCTGTATAAAGATGTGCGGACCTTTTATACCTGGACACGACCACTCTGGCAATAGGTATTGGAATTTTAGAAGGACTTCCTTGTTTTCAGGTTTAGCTTTCAACAATCAAGAATAGGTTGCACCGGAGAACCTCTCTTTAGTTTGCTTGTTCCCCCGTTTACTCTAAATGAAGATAATGGATTTGATCAACTCTGTGGTGAATAGATATCTAAACAAATAATCAATCCATAAATAGGTTTTGCATCCTTTTATGAAAATGGAGCTCATTCCTTCTTAATTTTTCTGTATCAATAAATAAACCGAGTGTCAAAATGTATATACATGAAATAAGAGGTTCTCGTATTCCCTCCTAACCTATTCTTTAGACTTTCACTGAATTTAATACAAAACAAACCATTATAAAGCATTAGAAAAAAATGGAGTGTAATGTTTAACCACGTTTGGGTATCAATTGATTGAGAGTTCAATTTGATCAAAGGCTGCCTATCCGTCTGAGTAAAATATGCTGGTATTTGCTAGAACAAAGAAAGGCTAAGTTCATCTAGAGAATGGTTAACCAAAACCTTGCGACCCCCTTAGAGGTCGATGCCACATATGAGAGTAGGGAATGACTGGCTGACAGTGTATTTAGTTATTGTCGTAACTTCTACCTACTCTCGAACAGTAATTTCATATTTTTATTAGAAAAGTTCTCATTTAGGATGGTGCATGGCGTTATCGCAAGAAACTATGATTTCTAGATTTTGTACTTCGGTTTTTTTTTTTTTTTTTTTTTTTAATAATATTCTGACACTTTGTTACGAGCTTTCGCAAAAGCATGTATGAGGAAGAGTGGTATGGAGGTTTTACACAATCAAGGTCAAGTGAACTTATTCCAGTGTGTCAAGTCCAGGAATGACTTTTAACAATCCCCTCCGTCCTTTCGTTCAATGAACAGCTGTATTTAGCCTGTTTCAGCGTGGCCTGTACGATGCTTAGTGTGAGGTAACGAATCGTTCGCTGACATTCACTATCGAAACTTTATTAATTAATAATACCTTCATTTTCCATTTTATTAGCAAAAGTTAGACTTTGAAAACAAAGAAATCTCAAAGGCATGATTTTTCTTTTATTTCCTGACACTGTCACGAAGAAATTTCTCAAAAGAATATATACACGAGGGTAATATGGAGATTTTATACAAGCATGGTCACGTGAGGTTATCCCAGTGTTCCCTGTCCCAGTGTTGAACTTTAATGATTCCCTTCTTCGTATCGTTTGGTCTCATTGTCATTTCTGCATCCAGTCACTTGTCGTAGTTTCTGCTGCTATCCAGACCCAGGGATGTGTTCAGTCTCATCTGCATAGGCCAAGAGAATGTTGGTCTCCTGTGGTGGCGAAGATCAGGTTTGTGTTCACTAAATCTCGTCTATAATAATTCTGTAGTAGAAGAAACTATCATAGAAACTATGCTGTTCTCTTTCATTATGTTAACTATTTGGTTTCCAGATGCAATGGTTGCCTTCATGTTTGCGTTTTTCATTACCTTGATGATGTCTTGAATTCTTTTACTAGAGCACTTAATTGTCTGACTTTCTCCTTTGAGAGACATTATACACACTCAAATTAGTTACGATTTTTTTCTTCTCAAGTTTCTGCTATACCATCTTAGGTTTAGCAGTAAGCGTATTATGCATTGGCCTCTCGTTATCTGTCATGCCGTTTGCAAATCCTTCCCTCTATATCAACTTCTTAACTTTACGTCCTCAGAGACACCTGTATTCAGGTTTAAGGAGTCCAAGACCCTTATCATCTGGTTTCAGGTGCTATACTACAAGGAACAGTCTTGTACAGCACCCGAAGATAAGAATTACTGCTGTAAATGAACGTTCCTCTTTGGTTTCACATCCTTTACTTCACCGACCACTGCGGACCTCATTACTTGGTCTAAACTGCCGCGTAAGACAGCGACAAGTTCTAAACTACACAGTCATTTATAAATATGGAAAAAGTAACAGAGTGGACGACGAGATCTAGGATCTAGTTTAAGTTGTTCTACCAGTTAACCTGTGAGATGAATAGAAATAGGTGTGGAATGGGTTTGTAATTTTTTTTTTAGGGAATCCATTGAAAATACATCACATAATTAAAATTTCAGTTCAACTGTGAGCTTCTATATTATCGCAGATACATAAGTGTAGTAGATGATTGTGGAATGTTCTTGTATAAATTTATATAAAAAGTACATAGGTAAAGATAAGGAGTAGAAAATATTAAATCCTAAAATTAAGACAAATGACAGATATCAAATAGAAATGAGAAAGGGGCAAAAATAGGAAAACAGCAACACAAGCCATAAGGTTGAAGTGAAAAGGAATGATAAAAACAAAACAATGAGATCATATTTCTGAACAAAATATGTCATGAGAAAAGATAAGAAAGAACACATGTAAGCATTTCATATCAGTGATAGTATCTCGTGCAGATATGAAGACCAATCCTCGATCTGCAGATCTTGTTACATAATTGTCAATTTCAAATGCCATCAATATATTATGTGCTTACTCACCATAGAAGTGACGTATGAAGCCTTTCCTACTCTAAGTTAATTTTTTCTTTTTAGAAGGATATCCAAAGGTAAATGTAAAATATAAATATTCATTGAATGAAGAAACCTAGGTCAATATTTGGTTATAAAAACGAAAAAAGACATTGAAATTCCTTTTAATTTTTAATTGAAATATGGCCAGTCACAAGTCTATTCATACAATATATCTCAAATAAAGCAGATCATTGAAAGACAGTCGTACAAGTCGTATTTAGGCCTTTTCTTCAGGGAGACCAAACTCCTCATTCCTGGAGTAACTGAAGGAAGACTCCTGGCAAGGGGAAGCTTCGTAGCGATCCATACAGGTGAAGGTCTTCTGATCGAAGACAGTAAACTCGTTGCACATGAAGCTGTACTGAACAGATTCAATTCGCCCGTCCTCGTAAAGGTAGGGATTACAGACGTGGAAGACGCGGCAGTCGTTGCTCTGGTCAGCGTAGAAGCCGTAGGGTCTGTCTCCACATTCGAATGTACTGTCGATCTGACGCATGAGAAGGTAAGCTCCTGCTGGAAGGTTGAGGGGCTCGAAGACGCCATCGATGGGATAAGGTCCCTCAGCCTGACGCAGGAGAAGCCTTTCCTCCTCAGGAGACAACACCACTAGGTTTTTCTGTCTGGAGGTAAACTGTGCTTCCTGGTTTGCTTGTTGTTGGATGCTGATGGCAGACTGCTCATTCACTTTCTCAAACTGGGTGGCGGAACCTGAAGGAGATTGTGCTACAGCAGCAGCGTCCTGACTGAAAGCAGCTTGGGCTGAAGTTTCACTCTGAGAACTGTGGGATTCGCGGTTTTCCTGCACATCGGTAGTAGTCAGAGAGATGGACTGCGTTTGTTGAGAGTTAGCATTGAAGTTCTGGCTGGCCTCGGAAGATGCTTTTTGTTGTTGGATGTTGGCATTTGAAGCCAGAAGAACGGCTGGGGAGAGTACTTGCCGAGTTGGTTGGAGCTTTTGTCCAGAAACAAGGACAAATGCAAGAACTAGAACACAGAAAATGGAAGTAAGACATACAACTGAAAATATTGACAATGAATTAAGATTGCTGAAACAAACTTTATAAGACGTAATGTATCATATCGATAATTATATGTATTTCTAAAGATTAAAACTATTTGTTTTTAGCCCCGAGAAATGACTTGTTCTTAGCTTGAAGAAAAACTAGAACGTAACAGTGATACTCACCTAGGAGAATGGCCTTCATGTTATTGGTTGAGCCAATGCTGGTGCACTGATACCTGTATAAGGATATGTGGACCTTTTATACCTGAACAAGACCACTCTAGCAATAGCCATTGGAACTTTAGAAGGACTTCCTTGTTTTCAGGTTTCGCTTTCATCAATGAAGAATAGATTGCATCGGAGAACCTCTTTAGTTTGGTTGTTCCCCCGTTTTACTCTAAATGAAGATAATGGATTTGATCAAATCTGTGGTGCGTAGATATCTGAACAAGTAATTAATCCATGAATAGGATCTGCATCTTTTTAGAAAAATGGAGTTTATTGCCTCTTAATTTCTATTGATTAAGAAATAAACCAAGTGTCAAAATGTATATACATGAAATAAGAGAGGTTCTCGTATTCCCTCCTAACCCATTCTTTAGCCTTTCATTGGACTTAATACAAAACAAACCATTGCAAAACAATAAAAAAATGACATGGAAACTTGGCCATATTAGATATTGTTTTATTGAGAGTCCAATTTGGTCCAAGGCTGCCTATCTTAGTAAAATAGCCTGATATTTACTTGAACAGAGAAAGGCTTAGGTCTTCTCCTCGGAGGATGGTTAACCAAAACCTTACGACCCCCTTGGAGGTCGATGCCACAAACGAGGTAGGGAATGACTGGCTGACAGTATATACAGTAACTGTCGTAACTTCTTCCTACTCTCAAACAATAATTTCATATTTCTATTAGAAAAATTCTCATTTAGGATGGTGGATGGAGTTATCTCTGGATGTTGCATTTCGAATGTTTTTTTTTTTTTTTCTGACAATATGTACTGAATTTTCGCAAAAAATGTATGAGCAAGAGTGGTATGGAGGTTTTTACACAATCAAGGTCAAGTGAACTTATTCCAGTGTGTCATGCCAAGGAATGACTTTCAACAATCCCCTCCGTCCTCTCGTTCTTTATACAGCTGTGTTTAGCTTGTTTGAGCGTGGCCTGTACGATGCTTAGTATGAGGTAACGAATGGTTAACTGACAGTATATTTATTCGCTATCAAAACTTTGTATTTATTAATAACAACTTCATTTTCCATTTCATTAGCAAAAGTTAGACTTTGAAAGCAAAGAAATCTCAAAGGTATGATTTTTCTTTTATTTCCTGACACTGTCACGAAGAAATTTGACAAAAGAATGTAACAAGGAAAATATGGAGGTTTTATACAACCATGATCATGTGAGGCTATTCTAGTGTACCCTGTCCCAGTGTTGAACTTTAATGATCCCCTCTCTCGTATCGTTTAGCCTCGCTGTCATTTCTTCATCCATTCACTTGTCGTACTTTCTGTTGCTATCCAGGCCCAGGGATGTGTTCAGTCTTATCTGCATAGGCAACGAGAATGTTGGTAGCCTATGGTGGCGAAGGTCAGGTTTGTGTTCACTAAATTTCGTCTACAATAATTCTGTTGTAGGAAGAAGAAACTATCATAGAAACTATGTTATTCTTTTTCATTATGTTAGCAAGATTATAAAATATGAAAACCACACAATGAAACGTAGATGTTTAGAATCGGCGTTTATATCCCTCATAGAAAATATAAATCAGAATAGTGGATTTTTTACAATTAACAAACCATTGGCAATTTTAATTACAAGTAACAAGCAATTTGCGCAAATTGTGAGTACACCATTTTAATGTTTGTTTCTCCCCGCAAGGCTCGGGCTATATAAGGAGTAAAATGTTTTTCATCGATGTTATTTCTGAAGAAGCCCTGCTGGGCGAAACGTAAAATATATTGGACTCCCATACTCTGCGTTTGGCCTCTTCCCTACAGAGCTGTTGCAGTCATTGCTGCCTTTACTCATTAGGTTAGCTATTTGGTTTTCAGATGCAATGGTTGCCTTTATGTTTGCATTTTTCATTACCTTGATGATGTGTTGAATTCTTTTACTAGAGCATTTAATCGTCTGACATTATACACACTCAAAATAGTTACGAACTTTTTCTTCTTCTCTCAAGTTTCTGCGATACCATCTTAAGAAGGGGTCGGCTAAGGTTTAGCAGTAAGAATGTTATACATTTATCTCTCATTATCTGTCATGTTGCTTGCAAAACTTTCCCTCTAAATCAGTTTTTTAACCTTTCCGTCCTCAGAAACACCTGCATTCAGGTTTAAGGAATCGAGCACCCCTATCATCTGGTTTTAGATACTGTACTACAAGGAAGTCTTTTACAGCACCCGGAGATAAGAATTACTCCTGTAAATGGACGTTCCTTGTTGATTTCTCGTCCTTTACCTCACCGACCACTACTGACTTCATTACTTTGTCTAGACTGCCTTGTAAGAACGCTACAAGTTCTAAACTACACAATCATTTATGAATATGGAAAAAGTAACTGAGTCGAAGGCGAGATATAGGATCCAGTTTAAGTTGTTTACCAGTTAATCTGTGAGATGAATAGAAATGGGTTTAAAATGGGTTTATTTTTGTTTTTAGGAATGCACTGGCAAAAACATCAGATAACTAAAATATGAAATCTACTGCGAGTTTCCTTAATATCGGAGCTACATAAGTGTATTATATCATTGTGTAATGTTCATGTGTAAATGTATATAAAAAGTACATATGTAAAGGTAGAGAGTAGAAAATATCATGGCCTAAAAGTAAGACAAGGGACAGATATTGAATAGAAAATGAGAAAGAGGTTTAAATACGAAACAGCAACATAAGCCAGAAGGTTGAATTGAAAAGGAATGATAAAATTGGTCATGAGAGAAGGTGACAAAGACACATGTGAGCATTTGATATCAGTGGTGTTATTTCGTGAGGAGGTGAAGAACAATCTTCGATCTGCAGCGCTTGTTACATAATTGGCTATTTCACATGTCAGCAATTTTTTGTATGCTGACTCAACATAGAAATCATGTATGAAGCATTTTCTACTCTGAATTATATTTCTTACAAGGATATCCAAAAGTAAATGTAAGATTTCAGCACAAATATGAAAATATTCATTGAATGAAGAAACCTTGATCAATATTTGGTTATAAAAACGAAAAATATAAATTTTCCTTTTAATTTTTATTTGAAATATAGCCAGTCAGTAGTCTCTTCATATATATAAGTAAAGAAATTCGTTGAAATACGATCGTAGAAGTCGTAGTTAGGCCTTTTCTTCTGGGAGACCAAACTCCTCATTCCTGGAGTAACTGAAGGAAGACTCCTGGCAAGGGGAAGCTTCGTAGCGATCCATACAGGTAAAGGTCTTCTGATCGAAGACAGTAAACTCGTTGCACATGAAGCTGTGCTGAACAGATTCAATTCGCCCGTCCTCGTAAAGGTAGGGGTTACAGACGTGGAAGACACGGCAGTCGTTGCTCTGGTCAGCATAGAAGCCGTAGGGTCTGTCTCCACATTCGAATGTACTGTCGATCTGACGCATGAGAAGGTAAGCTCCTGCTGGAAGGTTGAGGGGCTCGAAGACGCCATCGATGGGATAAGGTCCCTCAGCCTGACGCAGGAGAAGCCTTTCCTCCTCAGGAGACAACACCACTAGGTTTTTCTGTCTGGAGGTAAACTGTATTTCCTGATTTGCTTGTTGCTGGGTGTTGATGGCAGACTGCGACTCCTCATTCACTTTCTGGAACTGGGAATCACGGTTTTCCTGCACATCGGTTGTCGTCAGAGAGATGGTCTGCGTTTGTTGAGAGTTAGCATTGAAGTTCTGGTTGTCCTGTGTTTTTCTTTGTTGGGTGTTGGCATTTGATGCCAATAGAACGGCAGGGGAGGGCACTTGACGAGTTGGTTGGAGCTTTTGTCCAGAAACAAGGACAAAGCCGAGAACTAGAATACAGAAAATGGGTGGAAGTAAGACATACAAATCAACACATTGACAATATATTAAGATTGCTGAAACTAATTTTATGAGAAGTAACGTGTCATACCTATAGCTACTTTTTTCTAAAGATTAAAACAATTTTTTATTTAGCTCCCTGAAATTACTTGCTCGTTGATTGAAGAAAAACTAAAATGTAACACTGGTACTCACCAAAGAGAATGGCCTTCATGTTATTGGTTGAGCCAATGCTGGTGCACTGATACCTGTATAAAGATGTGCGGATCTTTTATACCTGGACACGACCACTCTGGCAATAGGTATTGGAATTTTAGAAGGACTTCCTTGTTTTCAGGTTTAGCTTTCAACAATCAAGAATAGGTTGCACCGGAGAACCTCTCTTTAGTTTGCTTGTTCCCCCGTTTACTCTAAATGAAGATAATGGATTTTATCAACTCTGTGGTGAATAGATATCTAAACAAATAATCAATCCATAAATAGGTTTTGCATCCTTTTATGAAAATGGAGCTCATTCCTTCTTAATTTTTCTGTATCAATAAATAAACCGAGTGTCAAAATGTATATACATGAAATAAGAGAGGTTCTCGTATTCCCTCCTAACCCATTCTTTAGACTTTCACTGAATTTAATACAAAACAAACCATTATAAAGCATTAGAAAAAAATGGAGTGTAATGTTTAACCACGTTTGGGTATCAATTGATTGAGAGTTCAATTTGATCAAAGGCTGCCTATCCGTCTGAGTAAAATATGCTGGTATTTGCTAGAACAAAGAAAGGCTAAGTTCATCTAGAGAATGGTTAACCAAAACCTTGCGACCCCCTTGGAGGTCGATGCCACATATGAGGTAGGGAATGACTGGCTGACAGTATATTTAGTTATTGTCGTAACTTCTACCTACTCTCGAACAGTAATTTCATATTTTTATTAGAAAAGTTCTCATTTAGGATGGTGCATGGAGTTATCGCAAGAAACTATGATTTCTAGATTTTGAACTTCGTCTTTTTTATTAATAATTTTCTGACACTTTGTTACGAGCTTTCGCAAAAGAATGTATGAGGAAGAGTGGTATGGAGGTTTTACACAATCAAGGTCAAGAGAACTTATTCCTGTGTGTCATGTCCAGGAATGACTTTTAACAATCCCCTCCGTCCTTTCGTTCAATGAACAGCTGTGTTTAGCCTGTTTCAGCGTGGCCTGTACAATGCTTAGTGTGAGGTAACGAATCGTTAGCTGACAGTATATCTATTCACTATCGAAACTTTATTAATTAATAATACCTTCATTTTCCATTTTATTAGCAAAAGTTAGACTTTAAAAGCAAAGAAATCTCAAAGGCATGATTTTTCTTTTATTTCCTGACACTGTTACGAAGAAATTTCTCAAAAGAATATATACACGAGGGTAATATGGAGGTTTTATACAAGCATGGTCACGTGAGGTTATCCCAGTGTTCCCTGTCCCAGTGTTGAACTTTAATGATTCCCTCCTTCGTATCGTTTGGTCTCATTGTCATTTCTTCATCCAGTCACTTGTCGTAGTTTCTGCTGCTATCCAGACCCAGGGATGTGTTCAGTCTCATCTGCATAGGCCAAGAGAATGTTGGTCTCCTGTGGTGGCGAAGATCAGCTTTGTGTTCACTAAATCTCGTCTATAATAATTCTGTAGTAGAAGAAACTATCATAGAAACTATGCTGTTCTCTTTCATTATGTTAACTATTTGGTTTCCAGATGCAATGGTTGCCTTCATGTTTGCGTTTTTCATTACCTTGATGATGTCTTGAATTCTTTTACTAGAGCACTTAATTGTCTGACTTTCTCCTTTGAGAGACATTATACACACTCAAATTAGTTACGATTTTTTTCTTCTCAAGTTTCTGCTATACCATCTTAAGAAGAGGTGGGATAAGGTTTAGCAGTAAGCGTATTATGCATTGGCTTCTCGTTATCTGTCATGTCGTTTGCAAAACCTTCCCTCTAAATCAATTTCTTAACTTTACGTCCTCAGAGACACCTGTATTCAGGTTTAAGGAGTCCAAGACCTTTATCATCTGGTTTCAGGTGCTATACTACAAGGAACAGTCTTGTACAGCACCCGAAGATAAGAATTACTGCTGTAAGTGGATGTTCCTCTTTGATTTCACATCCTTTACCTCACCGACCACTACTGACATCATCACTTTGTCTAAACTGCCTCGTAAGAAAGCGACAAGTCTTAAACTACACAGTCATTTATGAATATGGAAAAAGTAACAGAGTGGACGACGAGATATAGGATCCAGTTTAAGTTGTTCTACCAGTTAACCTGTGAGATGAATAGAAATAGGTGTGAAATGGGTTTGTAATTTTTGTTTTTGGGAATCCATTGACAATACACCACACAATTAAAATTTCAGTTCAACTGTGAGCTTCTATATTATCGCAGATACATAAGTGTATTAGATGATTGTGAAATGTTCATGTATAAATGTATATAAAAAGTACATAGGTAAAGATAAGGAGTAGAAAATATTAAATCCTAAAATTAAGACAAATGACAGATATCAAATAGAAATGAGAAAGGAGCAAAAATAGGAAAACAGCAACACAAGCCACAAGGTTGAAGTGAAAAGGAATGATAAAAACAAAACAATGAGATCATATTTCTGAACAAAATATGTCATGAGAAAAGATAAGAAAGAACACATGTAAGCATTTCATATCAGTGATAGTATCTCGTGCAGATATGAAGACCAATCCTCGATCTGCAGATCTTGTTACATAATTGGCAATTTCAAATGCCATCAATATATTATGTGCTTACTCAACATAGAAGTCCCGTATGAAGCCTTTTCTACTCTGAGTTCATTTTTTCTTTTTAGAAGGATATCCAAAGGTAAATGTAAAATATAAATATTCATTGAATGAAGAAACCTAGGTCAATATTTGGTTATAAAAACGAAAAAAACATTGAAATTCCTTTTAATTTTTAATTGAAATATAGCCAGTCACAAGACTATTCATACAATATATCTCAAATAAAGTAGATCGTTGAAAGACAGTCGTACAAGTCGTATTTAGGCCTTTTCTTCAGGGAGACCAAACTCCTCATTCCTGGAGTAACTGAAGGAAGACTCCTGGCAAGGGGAAGCTTCGTAGCGATCCATACAGGTGAAGGTCTTCTGATCGAAGACGGTAAACTCGTTGCACATGAAGCTGTACTGAACAGATTCAATTCGCCCGTCCTCGTAAAGGTAGGGATTACAGACGTGGAAGACGCGGCAGTCGTTGCTCTGGTCAGCGTAGAAGCCGTAGGGTCTGTCTCCACATTCGAATGTACTGTCGATCTGACGCATGAGAAGGTAAGCTCCTGCTGGAAGGTTGAGGGGCTCGAAGACGCCATCAATGGGATAAGGTCCCTCAGCCTGACGCAGGAGAAGCCTTTCCTCCTCAGGAGACAACACCACTAGGTTTTTCTGTCTGGAGGTAAACTGTGCTTCCTGGTTTGCTTGTTGTTGGATGCTGATGGCAGACTGCTCATTCACTTTCTCAAACTGGGTGGCGGAACCTGAAGGAGATTGTGCTACAGCAGCAGCGTCCTGACTGAAAGCAGCTTGGGCTGAAGTTTCACTCTGAGAACTGTGGGATTCGCGGTTTTCCTGCACATCGGAAGTAGTCAGAGAGATGGACTGCGTTTGTTGAGAGTTAGCATTGAAGTTCTGGCTGGCCTCGGAAGATGCTTTTTGTTGTTGGATGTTGGCATTTGAAGCCAGAAGAACGGCTGGGGAGAGTACTTGCCGAGTTGGTTGGAGCTTTTGTCCAGAAACAAGGACAAATCCAAGAACTAGAACACAGAAAATGGAAGTAAGACATACAACTCAAAATATTGACAATGCATTAAGATTGCTGAAATTTTTTTTATAAGACGTTATGTATCATATCGATAATTGTATCTATTTCTAAAGATTAAAACTATTTGTTTTTAGCCCCGAGAAATGACTTGTTCTTAGCTTGAAGAAAAACTAGAACGTAACAGTGATACTCACCTAGGAGAATGGCCTTCATGTTATTGGTTGAGCCAATGCTGGTGCACTGATACCTGTATAAGGATATGTGGACCTTTTATACCTGAACAAGACCACTCTAGCAATAGCCATTGGAACTTTAGAAGGACTTCCTTGTTTTCAGGTTTCGCTTTCATCAATGAAGAATAGATTGCATCGGAGAACCTCTTTAGTTTGGTTGTTCCCCCGTTTTACTCTAAATGAAGATAATGGATTTTATCAAATCTGTGGTGCGTAGATATCTGAACAAGTAATTAATCCATGAATAGGATCTGCATCTTTTTAGAAAAATGGAGTTTATTGCCTCTTAATTTCTATTGATTAAGAAATAAACCAAGTATCACAATGTATATACATGAAATAAGAGAGGTTCTCGTATTCCCTCCTAACCCATTCTTTAGCCTTTCATTGGACTTAATACAAAACAAACCATTACAAAACAATAGAAAAATGACATGGAAACTTGGCCATATTTAGATATTGTTTTATTGAGAGTCCAATTTGGTCCAAGGCTGCCTATCTTAGTAAAATAGCCTGATATTTACTTGAACAGAGAAAGGCTTAGGTCTTCTCCTCGGAGGATGGTTAACCAAAACCTTACGACCCCCTTGGAGGTCGATGCCACAAACGAGGTAGGGAATGACTGGCTGACAGTATATACAGTAATTGTCGTAACTTCTTCCTACTCTCAAACAATAATTTCATATTTCTATTAGAAAAATTCTCATTTAGGATGGTGGATGGAGTTATCTCTGGATGTTGCATTTCGAATGTTTTTTTATATATTTTTTTCTGACAATTTGTACTGAATTTTCGCAAAAAATGTATGAGCAAGAGTGGTATGGAGGTTTTTACACAATCAAGGTCAAGTGAACTTATTCCTGTGTCATGCCAAGGAATGACTTTCAACAATCCTCTCGTTCTTTAAACAGCTGTGTTTAGCTTGTTTGAGCGTGGCCTGTACGATGCTTGGTATGAGGTAACGAATGGTTAACTGACAGTATATTTATTCGCTATCAAAACTTTGTATTTATTAATAACAAATTAATTTTCCATTTCATTAGCAAAAGTTGACTTTGAAAGCAAAGAAATCTCAAAGGTATGATTTTTCTTTTGTTTCCTGACACTGTCCCGAAGAAATTTGACAAAAGAATGTAACAAAGAAAATATGGAGGTTTTATACAACCATGATCATGTGAGGCTATACTAGTGTACCCTGTCCCAGTGTTGAACTTTAATGATCCCCTCCCTCGTATCGTTTGGCCTCGCTGTCATTTCTTCATCCAGTCACTTGTCGTACTTTCTGTTGCTATCCAGGCCCAGGGATGTGTTCAGTCTTATCTGCATAGGCCACGAGAATGTTGGTAGCCTATGGTGGCGAAGGTCGGGTTTGTGTTCACTAAATTTCGTCTACAATAATTCTGTTGTAGGAAGAAGAAACTATCATAGAAACTATGTTATTCTTTTTCATTAGGTTAGCTATTTGGTTTTCAGATGCAATGGTTGCCTTCATGTTTGCATTTTTCATTACCTTGATGATGTGTTGAATTCTTTTACTAGAGCATTTAATTGTCTGACATTATACACGCTCAAAATAGTTACGAACGTTTTCTTCTTCTCTCAAGTTTCTGCGATACCATCTTAAGAAATGGTCGGATAAGGTTTAGCAGTAAGAATGTTATGCATTTATCTCTCGTTATCTGTCATGTTGCTTGCAAAACTTTCCCTCTAAATCAGTTTCTTAACCTTTCCGTCCTCAGAAACACCTGCGTTCAGGTTTAAGGAGTCGAGCACCCCTATCATCTGGTTTTAGATACTATACTACAAGGAAGTCTTTTACAGCACCCGGAGATAAGAATTACTCCTGTAAATGGACGTTCCTTGTTGATTTCTCGTCCTTTACCTCATCGACCACTACTGACCTCATGTCTTTGTCTAGACTGCCTTGTGAGAACGCTACAAGTTCTAAACTACACAATCCTTTATGAATATGGAAAAAGTAACTGAGTCGAAGGCGAGATATAGGATCCAGTTTAAGTTGTTTACCAGTTAATCTGTGAGATGAATAGAAATGGGTTTAAAATGTTTTTTTGTTTGTTTGTAGGAATGCACTGGCAAAACATCAGATAACTAAAATATGAAATCTACTGCGAGTTTCCTTAATATCGGAGCTACATAAGTGTATTATATCATTGTGTAATGTTCATGTGTAAATGTATATAAAAAGTACATATGTAAAGGTAGAGAGTAGAAAATATCATGGCCTAAAAGTAAGACAAGGGACAGAGGTTTAAATACGAAACAGCAACATAAGCCAGAAGGTTGAATTGAAAAGGAATGATAAAATTTGTCATGAGAGAAGGTGACAAAGACACATGTGAGCATTTGATATCAGTGGTGTTATTTCGTGAGGAGGTGAAGAACAATCTTCGATCTGCAGCGCTTGTTACATAATTGGCTATTTCACATGTCAGCAATTTTTTGTATGCTGACTCAACATAGAAATCATGTATGAAGCATTTTCTACTCTGAATTATATTTCTTACAAGGATATCCAAAAGTAAATGTAAGATTTCAGCACAAATATGAAAATATTCATTGAATGAAGAAACCTTGATCAATATTTGGTTATAAAAACGAAAAATATAAATTTTCCTTTTAATTTTTATTTGAAATATAGCCAGTCACTAGTCTCTTCATATATCTCAAATAAAGGAATTCGTTGAAATACGATCGTACAAGTCGTAGTTAGGCCTTTTCTTCAGGGAGACCAAACTCCTCATTCCTGGAGTAACTGAAGGAAGACTCCTGGCAAGGGGAAGCTTCGTAGCGATCCATACAGGTAAAGGTCTTCTGATCGAAGACAGTAAACTCGTTGCACATGAAGCTGTGCTGAACAGATTCAATTCGCCCGTCCTCGTAAAGGTAGGGGTTACAGACGTGGAAGACACGGCAGTCGTTGCTCTGGTCAGCGTAGAAGCCGTAGGGTCTGTCTCCACATTCAAACGTCGTGTCGATCTGACGCATGAGAAGGTAAGCTCCTGCTGGGAGGTTGAGAGGCTCGAAGACGCCATCGATGGGATAAGGTCCCTCTGCCTGACGCAGGAGAAGCCTTTCCTCCTCAGGAGACAATACCACTAGGTTTCTCTGTTTGGAGGTAAACTGTATTTCCTGATTTGCTTGTTGCTGAATGTTGATGGCAGACTGCGACTCCTCATTCACTTTATGGAACTGGGAATCACGGTTTTCCTGCACATCGGTTGTCGTCAGAGAGATGGACTGCGTTTGTTGAGAGTTAGCATTGAAGTTCTGGTTGTCCTGTGTTTTTCGTTGTTGGATGTTGGTATTTGATGCCAATAGAACGGCAGGGGAGGGTACTTGACGAGTTGGTTGGAGTTTTTGTCCAGAAACAAGGACAAAGCCGAGAACTAGAATACAGAAAATGGGTGGAAGTAAGACATACAAATCAACACATTGAAAGTATATTAAGATTGCTGAAACTAATTTTATGAGGAGTAACGTGTCATACCTATAGCTACTTTTTTTCTAAAGATTAAAAAAAAAATTCTTTAGCTCCCTGAAATTACTTGCTCGTTGATTGAAGAAAAACTAAAATGTAACACTGGTACTCACCAAAGAGAATGGCCTTCATGTTATTGGTTGAGCCAATGCTGGTGCACTGATACCTGTATAAAGATGTGCGGACCTTTTATACCTGGACACGACCACTCTGGCAATAGGTATTGGAATTTTAGAAGGACTTCCTTGTTTTCAGGTTTAGATTTCAACAACCAAGAATAGGTTGCACCGGAGAACCTCTCTTTAGTTTGCTTGTTCCCCCGTTTACTCTAAATGAAGATAATGGATTTGATCAACTCTGTGGTGAATAGATATCTAAACAGATAATCAATCCATAAATAGGTTTTGCATCCTTTTATAAAAATGGAGCTCATTCCTTCTTAATTTTTCTGTATCAATAAATAAACCGAGTGTCAAAATGTATATACATGAAATAAGAGGTTCTCGTATTCCCTCCTAACCTATTCTTTAGACTTTCACTGAATTTAATACAAAACAAACCATTATAAAGCATTAGAAAAAAATGGTGTAATGTTTAACCACGTTTGGGTATTAATTGATTGAGAGTTCAATTTGATCAAAGGCTGCCTATCCGTCTGAGTAAAATATGCTGGTATTTGCTAGAACAAAGAAAGGCTAAGTTCATCTAGAGAATGGTTAACCAAAACCTTGCGACCCCCTTGGAGGTCGATGCCACATATGAGGTAGGGAATGACTGGCTGACAGTATATTTAGTTATTGTCGTAACTTCTACCTACTCTCGAACAGTAATTTCATATTTTTATTAGAAAAGTTCTCATTTAGGATGATGCATGGAGTTATCGCAAGAAACTATGATTTCTAGATGTTGTACTTCGTTTTTTTTTTATAACTTTCTGACACTTTGTTACGAGCTTTCGCAAAAGAATGTATGAGGAAGAGTGGTATGGAGGTTTTACACAATCAGGGTCAAGTGAACTTATTCCAGTGTGTCATGTCCAGGAATGACTTTTAACAATCCCCTCCGTCCTTTCGTTCACTGAACATCTGTGTTTAGCCTGTTTCAGCGTGGCCTGTACGATGCTTAGTGTGAGGTAATGAATCGTTAGCTGACAGTATATCTATTCACTATCGAAACTTCATTAATTAATAATACCTTCATTTTCCATTTTATTAGCAAAAGTTAGACTTTGAAAACAAAGAAATCTGAAAGGCATGATTTTTCTTTTATTTCCTGACACTGTCACGAAGAAATTTCTCAAAAGAATATATACACGAGGGTAATATGGAGATTTTATACAAGCATGGTCACGTGAGGTTATCCCAGTGTTCCCTGTCCCAGTGTTGAGCTTTAATGATTCCCTTCTTCGTATCGTTTGGTCTCATTGTCATTTCTTCATCCAGTCACTTGTCGTAGTTTCTGCTGCTATCCAGACCCAGGGATGTGTTCAGTCTCATCTGCATAGGCCAAGAGAATGTTGGTCTCCTGAGGTGGCGAAGATCAGCTTTGTGTTCACTAAATCTCGTCCATAATAATTCTGTAGTAGAAGAAACTATCATAGAAGCTATGCTGTTCTCTTTCATTATATTAACTATTTGGTTTCCAGATGCAATGGTTGCCTTCATGTTTGCATTTTTCATTACCATGATGATGTCTTGAATTCTTTTACTAGAGCACTTAATTGTCTGACATTCTCCTTTGAGAGACATTATACACACTCAAATTAGTTACGATTTTTTTTCTTCTCAAGTTTCTGCTATACCATCTTAAGAAGAGGTGGGATAAGGTTTAGCAGTAAGCGTATTATGCATTGGCCTCTCGTTATCTGTCATGTCGTTTGCAAAACCTTCCCTCTAAATCAATTTCTTAACTTTACGTCCTCAGAGACACCTGTATTCAGGTTTAAGGAGTCCAAGACCTTTATCATCTGGTTTCAGGTGCTATACTACAAGGAACAGTCTTGTACAGCACCCGAAGATAAGAATTACTGCTGTAAGTGGATGTTCCTCTTTGATTTCACATCCTTTACCTCACCGACCACTACTGACATCATCACTTTGTCTAAACTGCCTCGTAAGAAAGCGACAAGTTCTAAACTACACAATCATTTATGAATATGGAAAAAGTAACTGGGTCGACGACGAGATCTAGGATCCAGTTTAAGTTGTTCTACCAGTTAACCTGTGAGATGAATAGAAATAGGTGTGAAATGGGTTTGTAATTTTTGTTTTTGGGAATCCATTGACAATACATCACATAATTAAAATTTCAGTTCAACTGTGAGCTTCTATATTATCGCAGATACATAAGTGTAGTAGATGATTGTGGAATGTTCATGTATAAATTTATATAAAAAGTACATAGGTAAAGATAAGGAGTAGAAAATATTAAATCCTAAAATTAAGGCAAATGACAGATATCAAATAGAAATGAGAAAGGAGCAAAAATAGGAAAACAGCAACACAAGCCATAAGGTTGAAGTGAAAAGGAATGATAAAAACAAAACAATGAGATCATATTTCTGAACAAAATATGTCATGAGAAAAGATAAGAAAGAACACATGTAAGCATTTCATATCAGTGATAGTATCTCGTGCAGATATGAAGACCAATCCTCGATCTGCAGATCTTGTTACATAATTGTCAATTTCAAATGCCATCAGTATATAATGTGCTGACTCAACATAGAAGTCACGTATGAAGCCTTTCATACTCTGAGTTCATTTTTTCTTTTTAGAAGGATATCCAAAGTTAAATGTAAAATATAAATATTCATTGAATGAAGAAACCTAGGTCAATATTTGGTTATAAAAACGAAAAAAAACCATTGAAATTCCTTTTAATTTTTAATTGAAATATAGCCAGTCACAAGTCTATTCATACAATATATCTCAAATAAAGCAGATCGTTGAAAGACAGTCGTACAAGTCGTAGTTAGGCCTTTTCTTCAGGGAGACCAAACTCCTCATTCCTGGAGTAACTGAAGGAAGACTCCTGGCAAGGGGAAGCTTCGTAGCGATCCATACAGGTGAAGGTCTTCTGATCGAAGACAGTAAACTCGTTGCACATGAAGCTGTACTGAACAGATTCAATTCGCCCGTCCTCGTAAAGGTAGGGATTACAGACGTGGAAGACGCGGCAGTCGTTGCTCTGGTCAGCGTAGAAGCCGTAGGGTCTGTCTCCACATTCGAATGTACTGTCGATCTGACGCATGAGAAGGTAAGCTCCTGCTGGAAGGTTGAGGGGCTCGAAGACGCCATCAATGGGATAAGGTCCCTCAGCCTGACGCAGGAGAAGCCTTTCCTCCTCAGGAGACAACACCACTAGGTTTTTCTGTCTGGAGGTAAACTGTGCTTCCTGGTTTGCTTGTTGTTGGATGCTGATGGCAGACTGCTCATTCACTTTCTCAAACTGGGTGGCGGAACCTGAAGGAGATTGTGCTACAGCAGCAGCGTCCTGACTGAAAGCAGCTTGGGCTGAAGTTTCACTCTGAGAACTGTGGGATTCGCGGTTTTCCTGCACATCGGTAGTAGTCAGAGAGATGGACTGCGTTTGTTGAGAGTTAGCATTGAAGTTCTGGCTGGCCTCGGAAGATGTTTTTTGTTGTTGGATGTTGGCATTTGAAGCCAGAAGAACGGCTGGGGAGAGTACTTGCCGAGTTGGTTGGAGCTTTTGTCCAGAAACAAGGACAAATGCAAGAACTAGAACACAGAAAATGGAAGTAAGACATACAACTCAAAATATTGACAATGCATTAAGATTGCTGAAACAAATTTTATAAGACGTAATGTATCATATCGATAATTATATGTATTTCTAAAGATTAAAACTATTTGTTTTTAGCCCCGAGAAATGACTTGTTCTTAGCTTGAAGAAAAACTAGAACGTAACAGTGATACTCACCTAGGAGAATGGCCTTCATGTTATTGGTTGAGCCAATGCTGGTGCACTGATACCTGTATAAGGATATGTGGACCTTTTATACCTGAACAAGACCACTCTAGCAATAGCCATTGGAACTTTAGAAGGACTTCCTTGTTTTCAGGTTTCGCTTTCATCAATGAAGAATAGATTGCATCGGAGAACCTCTTTAGTTTGGTTGTTCCCCCGTTTTACTCGAAATGAAGATAATGGATTTGATCAATTCTGTGGTGCGTAGATATCTGAACAAGTAATTAATCCATGAATAGGATCTGCATCTTTTTAGAAAAATGGAGTTTATTGCCTCTTAATTTCTATTTATTAAGAAATAAACCAAGTGTCACAATGTATATACATGAAATAAGAGAAGTTCTCGTATTCCCTCCTAACCCATTCTTTAGCCTTTCATTGGACTTAATACAAAACAAACCATTACAAAACAATAGAAAAATGACATGGAAACTTGGCCATATTTAGATATTGTTTTATTGAGAGTCGAATTTGGTCCAAGGCTGCCTATCTTAGTAAAATAGCCTGATATTTACTTGAACAGAGAAAGGCTTAGGTCTTCTCCTCGGAGGATGGTTAACCAAAACCTTACGACCCCCTTGGAGGTCGATGCCACAAACGAGGTAGGGAATGACTGGCTGACAGTATATACAGTAATTGTCGTAACTTCTTCCTACTCTCAAACAATAATTTCATATTTCTATTAGAAAAATTCTCATTTAGGATGGTGGATGGAGTTATCTCTGGATGTTGCATTTCGAATGTTTTTTTATATATTTTTTTCTGACAATTTGTACTGAATTTTCGCAAAAAATGTATGAGCAAGAGTGGTATGGAGGTTTTTACACAATCAAGGTCAAGTGAACTTATTCCTGTGTGTCATGCCAAGGAATGACTTTCAACAATCCCCTCGTTCTTTAAACAGCTGTGTTTAGCTTGTTTGAGCGTGGCCTGTACGATGCTTAGTATGAGGTAACGAATGGTTAACTGACAGTATATTTATTCGCTATCAAAACTTTGTATTTATTAATAACAACTTCATTTTCCATTTCATTAGCAAAAGTTAGACTTTGAAAGCAAAGAAATCTCAAAGGTATGATTTTTCTTTTGTTTCCTGACACTGTCACGAAGAAATTTGACAAAAGAATGTAACAAGGAAAATATGGAGGTTTTATACAACCATGATCATGTGAGGCTATTCTAGTGTACCCTGTCCCAGTGTTGAACTTTAATGATCCCCTCCCTCGTATCGTTTGGCCTCGCTGTCATTTCTTCATCCAGTCACTTGTCGTACTTTCTGTTGCTATCCAGGCCCAGGGATGTGTTCAGTCTTATCTGCATAGGCCACGAGAATGTTGGTAGCCTATGGTGGCGAAGGTCAGGTTTGTGTTCACTAAATTTCGTCTACAATAATTCTGTTGTAGGAAGAAGAAACTATCATAGAAACTATGTTATTCTTTTTCATTAGGTTAGCTATTTGGTTTTCAGATGCAATGGTTGCCTTCATGTTTGCATTTTTCATTACCTTGATGATGTGTTGAATTCTTTTACTAGAGCATTTAATCGTCTGACATTATACACGCTCAAAATAGTTACGAACTTTTTCTTCTTCTCTCAAGTTTCTGCGATACCATCTTAAGAAGGGGTGGGATAAGGTTTAGCAGTAAGAATGTTATGCATTTATCTCTCGTTATCTGTCATGTTGCTTGCAAAACTTTCCCTCTAAATCAGTTTCTTAACCTTTCCGTCCTCAGAAACACCTGCGTTCAGGTTTAAGGAGTCGAGCACCCCTATCATCTGGTTTTAGATACTATACTACAAGGAAGTCTTTTACAGCACCCGGAGATAAGAATTACTCCTGTAAATGGACGTTCCTTATTGATTTCTCGTCCTTTACCTCACCGACCACTACTGACCTCATTACTTTGTCTAGACTGCCTTGTAAGAACGCTACAAGTTCTAAACTACACAATCATTTATGAATATGGAAAAAGTAACTGAGTCGAAGGCGAGATATAGGATCCAGTTTAAGTTGTTTACCAGTTAATCTGTGAGATGAATAGAAATGGGTTTAAAATGGGTTTATTTTTGTTTGTAGGAATGCACTGGCAAAACATCAGATAACTAAAATATGAAATCTACTGCGAGTTTCCTTAATATCGCAGCTACATAAGTGTATTATATCATTGTGTAATGTTCATGTGTAAATGTATATAAAAAGTACATATGTAAAGGTAGAGAGTAGAAAATATCATGGCCTAAAAGTAAGACAAGGGACAGATATTGAATAGAAAATGAGAAAGAGGTTTAAATACGAAACAGCAACATAAGCCAGAAGGTTGAATTGAAAAGGAATGATAAAATTTGTCATGAGAGAAGGTGACAAAGACACATGTGAGCATTTGATATCAGTGGTGTTATTTCGTGAGGAGGTGAAGAACAATCTTCGATCTGCAGCGCTTGTTACATAATTGGCTATTTCACATGTCAGCAATTTTTTGTATGCTGACTCAACATAGAAATCATGTATGAAGCATTTTCTACTCTGAATTATATTTCTTACAAGGATATCCAAAAGTAAATGTAAGATTTCAGCACAAATATGAAAATATTCATTGAATGAAGAAACCTTGATCAATATTTGGTTATAAAAACGAAAAATATAAATTTTCCTTTTAATTTTTATTTGAAATATAGCCAGTCACTAGTCTCTTCATATATCTCAAATAAAGGAATTCATTGAAATACGATCGTACAAGTCGTAGTTAGGCCTTTTCTTCAGGGAGACCAAACTCCTCATTCCTGGAGTAACTGAAGGAAGACTCCTGGCAAGGGGAAGCTTCGTAGCGATCCATACAGGTAAAGGTCTTCTGATCGAAGACAGTAAACTCGTTGCACATGAAGCTGTGCTGAACAGATTCAATTCGTCCGTCCTCGTAAAGGTAGGGGTTACAGACGTGGAAGACACGGCAGTCGTTGCTCTGGTCAGCGTAGAAACCGTACGGTCTGTCTCCACATTCAAAGGTAGTGTCGATCTGACGCATGAGAAGGTAAGCTCCTGCTGGGAGGTTGAGAGGCTCGAAGACGCCATCGATGGGATAAGGTCCCTCAGCCTGACGCAGGAGAAGCTTTTCCTCCTCAGGAGACAATACCACTAGGTTTCTCTGTTTGGAGGTAAACTGTATTTCCTGATTTGCTTGTTGCTGAATGTTGATGGCAGACTGCGACTCCTCATTCACTTTCTGGAACTGGGAATCACGGTTTTCCTGCACATCGGAAGTAGTCAGAGAGATGGACTGCGTTTGTTGAGAGTTAGCATTGAAGTTCTGGTTGTCCTGGGTTTTTCGTTGTTGGATGTTGGCATTTGATGCCAAAAGAACGGCGGGGGAGGGCACTTGACGAGTTGGTTGGAGCTTTTGTCCAGAAACAAGGACAAAGCCGAGAACTAGAATACAGAAAATAGGTGTAAGTAAGACATACAAATCAACACATTGACAATACACTAAGATTGCTGAAACTAATTTTATGAGAAGTAACGTGTCATACCTATACCTACTTATTTCTAAAGATTAAAACTCTATTTTTCAGCTCCCTGAAATTACTTGCTCGTTGATTGAAGATAAACTAATATATAACACTGGTACTCACCAAAGAGAATGGCCTTCATGTTATTGGTTGAGCCAATGCTGGTGCACTGATACCTGTATAAAGATGTGCGGACCTTTTATACCTGGACACGACCACTCTGGCAATAGCTATTAGAATTTTAGAAGGACTTCCTTGTTTTCAGGTTTAGCTTTCAACAATCAAGAATAGGTTGCACCGGAGAACCTCTCTTTAGTTTGCTTGTTCCCCCGTTTACTCTAAATGAAGATAATGGATTTGATCAACTCTGTGGTGAATAGATATCTAAGCAAATAATCAATCCATAAATAGGATTTGCATCCTTTTATGAAAATGGAGCTCATTCCTTCTTAATTTTTCTGTATTAATAAATAAACCGAGCGTCAAAATGTATATACATGAAATAAGAGAGGTTCTCGTATTCCCTCCTAACCCATTCTTTAGACTTTCACTGAATTTAATACAAAACAAACCATTATAAAGCATTAGAAAAAAATGGAGTGTAATGTTTAACCACGTTTGGGTATCAATTGATTGAGAGTTCAATTTGATCAAAGGCTGCCTATCCGTCTGAGTAAAATATGCTGGTATTTGCTAGAACAAAGAAAGGCTAAGTTCATCTAGAGAATGGTTAACCAAATCCTTGCGACCCCCTTGGAGGTCGATGCCACATATGAGGTAGGGAATGACTGTCTGACAGTATATTTAGTTATTGTCGTAACTTCTACCTACTCTCGAACAGTAATTTCATATTTTTATTAGAAAAGTTCTCATTTAGGATGGTGCATGGAGTTATCGCAAGAAACTATGATTTCTAGATGTTGTACTTCGTTTTTTTTTATTTTTATTTTTTATAATTTTCTGACACTTTGTTACGAGCTTTCACAAAAGAATATATGAGGAAGAGTGGTATGGAGGTTTTACACAATCAAGGTCAAGTGAACTTATTCCAGTGTGTCATGTCCAGGAATGACTCTTAACAATCCCCTCCGTCCTTTCGTTCATTGAACATCTGTGTTTAGCCTGTTTCAGCGTGGCCTGTACAATGCTTAGTGTGAGGTAACGAATCGTTAGCTGACAGTATATTTATTCACTATCGAAACGTTTTATTAATTAATGATACCTTCATTTTCCATTTTATTAGCAAAAGTTAGACTTTGAAAGCAAAGAAATCTCAAAGGCATGATTTTTCTTTTATTTCCTGACACTGTTACGAAGAAATTTCTCAAAAGAATATATACACGAGGGTGATATGGAGGTTTTATACAAGCATGGTCACGTGAGGCTATCCCAGTGTTCCCTGTCCCAGTGTTGAATTTTAATGATTCCCTCCTTCGTATCGTTTGGTCTCATTGTCATTTCTTCATCCAGTCACTTGTCGTACTTTCTGCTGCTATCCAGGCCCAGGGATATGTTCAGTCTCATCTGCAAAGGCCAAGAGAATGTTAGTATCCTGTGGTGGCAAAGGTCAGCTTTGTGTTCACTAAATCTCGTGTATAACAATTCTGTAGTAGGATGAAGAAACTATCATAGAAGCTATGCTGTTCTCTTTCATTAGGTTAACTAATTGATTTCCAGATGCAATGGTTGCCTTCATGTTTGCGTTTTTCCTTACCTCGATGATGTCTTGAATTCTTTTACTAGAGCACTTAATTGTCTGACATTCTCCTTTGAGAGACATTATACACACTTAAAATAGTTACGATTTTTTTTTCTTCTCTCAAGTTTCTGCGATGCCATCTTAAGAAGAGGTGGCATAAGGTTTAGCAGTAAGCATATTATGCATTTGCCTCTCGTTATCTGTCATGTCGTTTGCAAAACCTTCCCTCTAAATCAGTTTCTTAACTTCACGTCCTCAGAGACACCTGTATTCAGGTTTAAGGAGTCCAAGACCCTTATCATCTGGTTTCAGGTGCTATACTACAAGGAACAGTCTTGTACAGCACCCGAAGATAAGAATTACTGCTGTAAATGAACGTTCCTCTTTGGTTTCACATCCTTTACTTCACCGACCACTGCTGACCTCATTACTTTGTCTAAACTGCCTCGTAAGAAAGCGACAAGTTCTAAACTACACAATCATTTATGAATATGGAAAAAGTAACTGGGTCGACGACGAGATATAGGATCCAGTTTAAGTTGTTCTACCAGTTAACCTGTGAGATGAATAGATATAGGTGTGAAATGGGTTTGTTATTTTTGCTTTTAGTAATCCATTGACAATACATCACATAAGTAAAATTTCTGTTCAACTGTGAGCTTCTTTATTATCGCAGCTACATATATGTATTAGATGATTGTGAAATGTTCATGTATAAATGTATATAAAAAGTACATAGGTAAAGATAAGGAGTAGAAAATATTAAATCATAGAATTAAGACAAAGGACAGATATCAAATAGAAATGAGAAAGGGGCAAAAACAGAAAAACAGCAACACAAGCCATAAGGTTGAAGTGAAAAGGAATGATAAAAACAAAACAATGAGATCATATTTCTGAACAAAATATGTCATGAGAAAAGATAAGAAAGAACACATATAAGCATTTCATATCAGTGATATCATCTCGTGCGGATATGAAGACCAATCCTCGATCTGCAGATCTTGTTGCATAATTGTCAATTTCAAATGCCATCAATATATTATGTGCTGACTCAACATAGAAATCACGTATGAAGCATTTCCTACTCTAAGTTAATTTTTTTTTATAAGGATATCCAAAGGTAATTGTAAGATCTCTGTACAAAAATATAAATTTTCATTGAATGAAGAAACCTAGATCAATATTTGGTTATAAAAACGAAAAGATATTAAATTTCATTTTGATTTTTAATTGAAATATAGCCAGTCACTAGTCTATTCATACAGTATATCTCAAATACAGCAGATCGTTGAAAGACAGTCGTACAAGTCGTAGTTAGGCCTTTTCTTCTGGGAGACCAAACTCCTCATTCCTGGAGTAACTGAAGGAAGACTCCTGGCAAGGGGAAGCTTCGTAGCGATCCATACAGGTAAAGGTCTTCTGATCGAAGA
Organism: Oratosquilla oratoria; assembly: GCF_046742065.1. NCBI lineage: Eukaryota > Metazoa > Arthropoda > Malacostraca > Stomatopoda > Squillidae > Oratosquilla > Oratosquilla oratoria. The sequence goes on along the minus strand of NC_134818.1, from coordinate 28,389,819 downwards.
CAGTAAACTCGTTGCACATGAAGCTGTACTGAACAGATTCAATTCGCCCGTCCTCGTAAAGGTAGGGATTACAGACGTGGAAGACGCGGCAGTCGTTGCTCTGGTCAGCGTAGAAGCCGTAGGGTCTGTCTCCACATTCGAATGTACTGTCGATCTGACGCATGAGAAGGTAAGCTCCTGCTGGAAGGTTGAGGGGCTCGAAGACGCCATCAATGGGATAAGGTCCCTCAGCCTGACGCAGGAGAAGCCTTTCCTCCTCAGGAGACAACACCACTAGGTTTTTCTGTCTGGAGGTAAACTGTGCTTCCTGGTTTGCTTGTTGTTGGATGCTGATGGCAGACTGCTCATTCACTTTCTCAAACTGGGTGGCGGAACCTGAAGGAGATTGTGCTACAGCAGCAGCGTCCTGACTGAAAGCAGCTTGGGCTGAAGTTTCACTCTGAGAACTGTGGGATTCGCGGTTTTCCTGCACATCGGTAGTAGTCAGAGAGATGGACTGCGTTTGTTGAGAGTTAGCATTGAAGTTCTGGCTGGCCTCGGAAGATGCTTTTTGTTGTTGGATGTTGGCATTTGAAGCCAGAAGAACGGCTGGGGAGAGTACTTGCCGAGTTGGTTGGAGCTTTTGTCCAGAAACAAGGACAAGACCAAGAACTGGAACATAGAAAATGACAAAAGTAAAGAACACATGATAGAGGAGAAATAATGTTACTTAGTAGTACTAAGATTTGTGTGTAAGGCCAGAATGAATATAATTTACGAAAATACACTTTGTTTTCTTCGGCATGAAAAGGAAAATTGTTTCTGGACTAAAGACAAATTGAGATGCAACTCCATGGTACTCACTCAGGAGAATGGACTTCATGTTGCTGGATGAGCCAATGCTGGTGCACTGATGCTCGTATGACGAGGGGTGGATCTTTTATACCTGGACACGACAACTCTGTCAGTGGCTATGGAAACTCTAGACGGGCTTCCTTGTTGTCAGATATGGCTTTCACCGATAGACCATATAATGCTTTGCCCAATCTCTTTTTAATTTGTTTGTTCCTCTTTGTTCTTTTTGAAGGGAACCGGTTTTATAAACCATGAATAGAAATAATGACTCCTTGTACGTTCGTAAGGAGCAGTAACTCGTTTTCTCTTTGAAATATTCTGTCTTTTGTATTCGTATATACAAACAATAACAAAAATCAATATCTCGGTTTTAAATAATCGTGACATAATGTCTGTACATGTATGGCGTCACTGAGAAATCTGATGCGTTAGTTTTTCAATTATGTCACCCCAGATTGATACGAACTATGACGTTTATTTAGTGATTGATAAAGACAATGTACACTCTGGATATACGAGTACATTACGTCATCTCGATTACTTGATATGCTGCCCAGACCACACTAAGAAATCTAGTTTGAAATCAATATGCAAACATTCTGAGAATAGAATTTGTAGATTTGGTCTAGATCTTAGCCAGTGTGTGGTTACCCTTATGCGATACAAGTTAATTGAAAATATTATATTCTTCATATTTCTATCATCAAACCTTAATCTTAGTCCATTTGTGGAAAATTTAATCAGAAACAGTGCTTGCAAAATATCTAAACATAATTTACATTCAGTCAACATATATTCTTTATGAACTAGAATTTGACAAGATAAATACATGTTACGTAATGTTTCAACAACTCACATATGTTCCTCGAAAAAATCTACGCGTTCATATCCATCCCTCTAATGTAAATACTTATTTCTATCTTCAGACTTATAAAAACGTACGAAGTCAGGTACACATACACATCGCGCAGAGAACTTACATATGCACAAATACACAAACATGTACACAAAAGAACACACACATATTCGGACAAGAGAAACACGAGAGAACATGAAAAGAAACTCAAAAAGGATAGTTGTAGAAGAGACCTAAAAAAAAAAAAAAAAAAAAAAAAAAAAAAAAAAAAAAAAAAAAAAAAAAAAAAAAAAAAAAAAAATCTTCCACACAGTGGCGGGCATCTGAAACAAACTAGACAAAACAATAATGTGTAAAAAAAACCATACACGAATTTAAGAGCAAACTAGACCCTACGAGATATAAAGACGGGACCGCACGAGCATAGCTCCACTTCCCGTAAGATAAAACTGGGTAAATACAACTAGGTAAAATACATGCGCATGTGCCTGTGGCTTCCTGGGATAGTGGCTTCCCTTTTGTCTTCTCACATGTCTTGTCTTCTTTACACGCACATTTAGACACACACACACACACACAGAACCACAGAACCACACAACCACACAACTACACATACACACACATACACACACGTACATCCACACACACACACAAATACACCAACCCATACCACACCCACACTCATCCACACGCACATATACCCACCCTCACTACACACACACACACACACACACACACACACACACACACACACACACACACACACACACACACACACACACACACACACACACACACACACACATACACACACGTAGCAATGAGGGAGGTGCTCCGTCTCTTGGATCAATGAATGTGAGAAAAGCTTTAGGATCTGACAGGGTCTCAAACTGGATATCTATAAAATGTAGAAAACAACAGGTAAGCAAGGTTCATAGTCTTATTGTGTGGTAAGGAGTGTAGCTACAGCATTAGAAAATAGCTAATGTTGTACCAGTTTACAAAGATAAAAATAAAGACACCACAGAAATTAATACGGCTATCACAGACACCCCAGCCGTTATTATTGGCCAGCATAATTGTGAAATTTTGTGAAAGGATTGTGAAAGATAAACCTACCAAATATCTTGAAGGGATGAAGTTTTTGATAACAAGTAAATTTGGCTTGAAATCTGAAAGGTCGTCTGTGTCGAACTAGCTTTTAATTGAGAACAAGAGATGGAAAGCTAGGCGGACTGAGTGTACCTCGGTCTAGAGAAAGCTTTTGTAATGCATTCCAGTTAAAGTTGCCACAACCATTAGGTCACCACAGATAATACACTTAAATCCCTTATACTTAATTTCATTTTTCAACAGAAGCTTCATACTCTCAAATATTTCCTTCGTGTTAGATGGAAGAATCTCACAAACACATTGTTAGTACACCATGCTAAGAAATGTTTTGTCAGATTATAAACAACAACAACATCAACAAAACAAAACACGAGCAAGTCATCCGGGAAAGAGTTAAAAACCATAACCTAACGGTATATTTTCATGTTTCTCCAAACTTCTGAATCATATTTCAGTATCTCCAGTTTCAGCTCAAAACGTCTCCTTATATATAAATGGTTTTAGGAGTTTTATGAGGTTCATGAAAGATTAGAAATGAAGTGATGAATACGCAAGATTTTACACAGTTCGTACAACTTCAACGAAAAATGCATATTTATGGCAGTTACAATAATGGGGCTGTTTCTTTCCATTATACGAAGACATTGTAGTCTATATATGTGCTTGATAAATATCATATGCCAGAAATAAAGGCTTAGTTTTCACATAAGGTTTCCTCTGGGGTTTTAGCTATTTTCCTGATGGTTTACCGTGTTTTCCCCATAATCTGACACAACATATCTAGTAAGGTATGGCGCACTAACAAAGTATTTGTGAGATACTTGTGAGTGTTGTGTGTGTCTGTGTATGTGTATGTGTGTGTGTATGTGTGTGTGTGTGTGTGTGTGTGTGTCTGATATTATACAATATAGATCTTAATATACTGTATGTAAACGTGGCAAATGCTGACAAGTATATCAAAGGAAACCCTATGTGAAAATTAAGCCTTTGTTTCTGGTACATATCCATTCGAATTTTAGAGCTTTATCAAGCATATACGTAGACAACAATATCTTGGGATAGTGGAAGGAAACAATCTCGTTATCGTAAATGTCATAAAAATGCATTTTTCTTTGAAGCTGTACAAATTGTGTAGAAATTGTGTAAGAACATCTCTTGATATTTTAATTTCATTTCTAATGCTTCGTGAGTCTCTTAAAACTTTGAAGGACATTTATATATAAGGCGATATTTTTCAAGAAAAAAAATAGGTACAAGCTGGACGATGCAATTGATATTAAGGCTAAATGTATGCTGTCACTTTTAATTATTAGAGAAAAATTGAAATCCTCTTTTTATCGAGACACCACTTGGCAAGATATTAGTAATTTTTTAGCTATTAGCTCATGTTAATCAAGAGTGAGAGCAAACTCAAGAAACAGTTTGTATACTTAATGTCCAAGTCATGGAAATACTAGTGGATGAGCTGCATTGGAATTGAACACATTATTAGTAAATAAGCTCGTAGCATCATAATACATTTCTCTGCTTCTGTATTTGTAGGCATTTAAGTGCAGGGGGGGGGAATGTTTACATCTTTCAGTACAGTGCAATACTTAATTTATTTCATTCCAGTTTAGGGCAGTTGAGGGGAAACACTCCTGCATGAGGGGAGTTGATATCAATAAGAAATACGTTCAAGCACATAAGATTGCCTGTCCTTCACTATAAAAAATCATATAGTATGTCATGATGAGGAGGGGATTAAAGGAGAGCGTGAGAACTTCGATTCCTTTCAACCCGGACAATGTTACGTCCCTCCCTCGTCATCATTATTTTTTTCAAAACAGAAAGCACCACAGTGCATCTTTCATTACCTGAAAATAAAGTCTATCTTTCCAATAGCATTACCTCATTTGAGATGGCTACTGAACTCAGAATCTATTGAAATCTTATTTATGATCAGGAAGAACAAGCAAAGGAAATGGAGGTCTGCCAATGCAGTCTGTGGTTGATCTAGAAACCTGTACTCAATGACAAGGAAATCCGCAAACAGTTCTCCCAGCTTTTTTTTTTTTTTTTAGACAGTGGCTTTGTCCAGGTATAAAACATCCGCCCACCCTCGTGCAACCATCAGTGCATCATCATTGACTCAACTAAAAACATGAAGATCCTATTCCTTGGTGAATATCACAATGGTTTAGTTGTTTTTACTCCACGAACAAGTCGTATCTTTGATCTAAATGAATATTTGTAATTATAATCAACTTGCTCATTTTTGCCCTAACTTCCAACACTTATCTGTTTTCTAGTTCTCTGCTTTGTCCTTGTTTCCGGACAAAAGCTCCTACCAAATCGCCAAGTGCCTTACCCCGCCGTTCTTCTGGCTTCAAATGCCAACTTGCAACAACGAGAAGCAGCCTCCCATGCCAGCCAAAACTTCAATGCTAACTCTCGTCAAACTCAGTCCATCTCACTGACGACTACCAATGTGCAGGAAAACCATCAATCTCAGAGTTCCCAGAGTGAAAAGTCAGACCACGCTCTTTTCAGTCAGAACAGTGCTGTGGAAGCCCAGCAGACGGAATCTGCTAGTTTCACCAATCAAAACATCGCCACCCAGTTCGAGAGAGAGAATGAACAGTCACAGTCCGCCACTAACATTCAACAGCAAACAAGTCAGGAAATCCAATTCACCTCCAAACAGAAGAACCAGCAAGTGTTATCTCCAGAAGAGGAAAAGCTTCTTCTGCGTCAGGCTGAGGGACCTTATCCCATCGATGGCGTCTTCGAGCCCCTCAACCTTCCAGCAGGTGCTTTCCTCCTCATGCGTCAGATCGACACTACGTTCGAGTGTGGAGATAAGCCCTACGGCTTCTACGCTGACGAGAGCAATGACTGCCGCGTCTTCCACGTTTGTAACCGTTACAATTACGAGGACGGGCGAACTGAATATGCTCAGTTCAGCTTCATGTGCAGCGAGTTTACCGTCTTCGACCAGAAGAAACTGACTTGCGTCAATCGCTACGAAGCCTCTCCTTGTCAGGAGTCTTCCAACAGCTACTCCATAAATGAAGAGTTTGGTCTTCCCAAAGAGAAGGCCTAGTCATGTATTTCGAGATATTCCTTATAGATTGTTTTCCTTTCGAAACATAAAGACAACTAAGGGTTAGGTATATTTGCATTGAAAATTGGAATAACTATCTTGTCAAATGGCAATTATTTTGCTCCTTAAATAAAAATAGCAGAATTGATATTTTTCTCTTTGGGAATTTCCTATTAGTTTTCGCATAACCTTACCACAAATGAAATAAAAGTATCCCCACTGTAAGAAATAAACCTCAACTAGTTTGCTATTTTGTCAATACATTGGTTTAAAAAGTGTAATTGAACAACTTTCCCCTCCCTTTTCACTACGGCGATCAGTATAATCTTGATCTATCTTTTGTATTTATCTGAACCCAGTTGAATATAATATGCAAATTACCTAATGTGAAATGCATATTGTAAAAAAGTCTTGGACATCAATGAGGAGGTCTTCATAACCCTGCGACTTTGGTCAGACTCAAATTACCGTTTGTGATTTGGATTTTCTTGTGCTTTTGCGATCCATTAACCAGTTATGGCTTCAGTAATGGTCAGTGAGGCAATGAACACGGAATGAACAACGAACAGTGTCTAACTAAAAAGATGGTTTTCGAGACAACCTACGGGACAACCAGAAACGAGCACATGACCTTATTTTGAATTATAGTGCAACTTTCCCCGAACATGACATCACCGATACGTCAGCAAATGAAAACTAATCCATTCTAAAACCCCAACAATCACTAAAAATTCCATTTGTCTTGAATTTTTTCTATACATATTTACGGTATATAGGCCCATACTTGGAGGGAATCCATACACCATACTTAACAGTTATTTGTGCGCATGCTTATTCTCTTTCATACTTGACTGTACCTTTGTATATCTTTACTCTAAGTCAGCAACATATCCGAATCAAATATTATATGTACATTTAACAATCACCTTCATTTATGTGAATGTAACTAATTTAGCTAACTGCAGTATACAGGAAAGGGCCAACGTTCGTAGAACCCTGTTTCTTACATTTTTTTTTATCTAGCTTCAAATTCACGTACGAGTATGTTTCCAACTTGCGCTATATCCTTATTCTCCAATCTTAATTATCATCCACAGATTTAACTTACGTACTGTTCCAGCTTGAGCTATATGACCTCAGCTATTCTAAGTATTTGTGTCTGCATATGAAAAACTGTTTTCTTTCAGATACTTTAGACTATGCTAACCATGATAACCACGTGGCTTGGAACGCGCGTTATGTCACCCACACAGCTAGACCTGACGCGCCTATGATGGTGCGACCCTGCTTGATCCAACCTAACCTAATTCAGTGCCATTACGCACCACAGGTCACAACCCACGCGGTATATATATGTACATATGTATATGTTTATATACTATACACACACACACACACGCACACGCACACACACACACACACACACACACACACACACACACACACACACACACACACACACATATATATATATATACATATATACATATATATTCATACATCTACACTGAATGGTTCCCAGCGATCAATTGATATCTTTATTCAACCACAAACAACTTTTAATTCCATCGAGCGATTCTTCTGTCTCGATTGCGATGGCATGGAATTAAAAGTTGTTTGTGGTTGAATAAAGATATATATTCATATATTAGGCTTAAACCTACTTTCGGAAAAGAAGAGACGAAAGAAGAGATTTCCGTATATTTCGATCATTATCTGTGATCCTCTTCAGCAGATGGAATATAGGGTTAAAAAGATGTGCATATATATAAAGATGTGAGATAAATACCCCATATGTAGGGAGAAGTGGGGGGGGGACTCAAGTCACATGTTCGACGTCACGCGGACATTGTTGGATTTTGTCCACTGTTAGTTTGGATGGCAGCAGTCTAACTGCTAAGGTGGTAATGCAGTAAGGTGACCATTGACCATTTGATATATTATAATTAGGAAAATATTTATCAATGAAGATTCAATGATTCCTTTCTGAAATTACATTTTGACTTGTAAACGATTTCAGTATCGTTCCAATCTATTCGGTGGTCTTTATTGGCAATGAGCTGAAATACCGCGGTGTTCTCTTGCCCATATTTTGCTGAATTCTTATGCTGTTTTATTCTAGTCAGGTCTCTTCCAGTCTGTCCCCAGTAAACATCATCACAATCTAGACATGACATTTCATAAACTCCTGAGTTTATGTCTCCTATTGGTCCATGGTGTACATTGACTACTTTGCTGAACAAGTTGTTGGGATAATTGAAGATAAAGTTAATATTATCTTTCGGTAATAATTGAGAAATTTCGTTTATGGAGTTCCTGAAGGGTAATTTCATGCATTTATTATCCCAGTTATGCTTCTTAGTAGGATGGGAAGTAGATTGATAAAAGTTGATATTGGCCTTACTAAGATCCTTTTTTAAAAACTAGTCCGGGTATCCTAAACTTGATAATTGTTTTCGTACTGATATTATCTCAGAGTCTAAATATTGTGGGCTGCATAATCTAAGTGCTCGTAAGAATAAGCCCGAAGCAACACTATACTTTATTTTGTCCGGATGGTGGCTGAAGAAATGCAAGTAACTCCCTGTATGAGTGTGCTTTCTGTAAACTGTGAATGACAAAAACTCCTGATTTCTGATTATTAAGATGTCTAGAAAAGGTAATTTATTATCTATTTCCTATTCTACTTTGAATTTTATATTGTTGGCTAAACGATTAAGTTTATCATAAAGTTCTTTAAAAGAACCACATTCTTTATACCAAATCGTAAAAACATCATCCACGTACCTATACCAGAACATTTCGGGTGGTTTGATATCTGGCAATAGTACTGACTCAAAATATTCCACATATAGACCTGCTAGCACTGAAGAGAGATTTTATGCTATAGAGCAGTCAAATTTTTGCTTAAAGAAATTATCTTTGAATGAAAAAACATTTGTGCTGACACACAATTCTGTTGATTTTATGATTTTATTTACTGGTAGTAGAAGCTGGCTATGATATTGTTGTAACTTATTTTCCAAGAACTTTGGAACCTCTGCTACATTTATTTTAGTAAATAAAGGCACTACGTCAAGTTTATTAATTCCATACGTCTTATTGCCGCAATGAAATATATATACAATATATAATGTACAAGGACAGGAGGTTTCTTTCAAACATGTTTTACCAGAAAAACTAAATCACAAACGCTAGTCTGAGTCTGACCAATGCCACATGGTTAATGATAAGTGGTGTAAGTCAAATAGACTCGATAAGGAACGGTCCAAATATACGTTTTTCTAGATTACCTACGAGACACAAATTTAGAGTAAAGACTTCTGGCTGCCTGGTCTTTAATGAAAATTGTATAGGCATCAACCTGTATGCTCATATTTGTATAATGTTATTCCAAATACAGGAGAAATAACTAATTATCACTTTGACGAAGGGAATTAGAGTATACAAAGATCTCTTCATTGGTGTCCAAGACTTTTTTACAATATGTATTTCATATGAGGTAATTTACGTATAATTGTGATGTTCAAGTGGGTTTAGATGATTTCAAAAGATGGATCAAGATTGTACAAATCTCCGTGACAAAAGAGGAAAGGAAGATTTTTCAATTACAGTTTTTAAATTGATGGATTGACAAATTCACAACGAGTTACGCTTTATTTCTTGTTGTGGTAGTGTTCTTATCTTATGAAAAGGATATTCCGAAACAATTAGGATATTACTAAAAAGATAAATATTGATTCTGCAATTTTTATTTGATCAAAAAGCAAAGAATCACCATTTGACGAAATAGAATACCATTTAGATTTTCAGTACAAATAAACCCAAGCCTTAGTTGTCTTCACATTTCGAAAAGAAAGCAATCTATAAAGAATATCTCGAAATACATGACTAGGCCTTCTCTTTGGGAAGACCAAACTCTTCATTTATGGAGTAGCTGTAGGAAGACTCCTGGCAAGGGGAGGCTTCGTAGCGGTTGACGCAAGTCAGTTTCTTCTGGTCGAAGACGGTAAACTCGCTGCACATGAAGCTGAACTGAGCATATTCAGTTCGCCCGTCCTCGTAATTGTAACGGTTACAAACGTGGAAGACGCGGCAGTCGTTACTCTCGTCAGCGTAGAAGCCGTAGGGCTTATCTCCACACTCGAACGTAGTGTCGATCTGACGCATGAGGAGGAAAGCTCCTGCTGGAAGGTTGAGGGGCTCGAAGACGCCATCGATGGGATAAGGTCCCTCAGCCTGACGTAGGAGAAGCTTTTCTTCTTCTGGGGATAACACTTGCTGGTTCCTCTGTTTGGGGGTGAATTGGATTTCCTGACTTGTTTGCTGTTCAATGTTGGTGGCGGACTGTGACTGTTCATTCTCTCTCTCGAACTGGGTGGCGATGTTTTGATTGGTGAAACTAGCAGATTCTACCTGCTGGGCTTCCATAGCACTGTTCTGACTGAAAAGAGCGTGGTCTGAGTTTTCACTCTGGGAACTCTGAGATTGATGGTTTTCCTGCACATTGGTAGTCGTCAGTGAGATGGACTGAGTTTGACGAGAGTTAGCATTGAAGTTTTGGCTGGCATGGGAGGCTGCTTCTCGTTGTTGCAAGTTGGCATTTGAAGCCAGAAGAACGGCGGGGTAAGGCACTTGGCGATTAGGTAGGAGCTTTTGTCCGGAAACAAGGACGAAGCAGAGTACTAGAACACAGAAAAGTGTTGGAAATTAGAGCAAACATTAACAAATTAACTATGATTGCAAATATTTGAATATGTATTCAGATTAAGGATACTTGTTCGTGGAGTAAAAACAACTAAACCATTGTGATACTCACCAAGGAATAGGGTCTTCATGTTTTTAGTTGAGTCAATGATGATGCACTGATGGTTGCATGATGATGGGCGGATCTTTTATACCTGGACAAGGCCACTGTCTTGAAAAAAAGGTGGGAGAACTGTTTGCGGATTTCCTTGTCATTAAGTACAGGTTTTTGGATCGATCACAGACTGCATTGGCAGATCTCTCTTTCCTTTGCTTATTCTTCTTGATCATAAATACTATTTCAATAGATTCTGCACTCAGTAGCCATCCCAAATGAGGTAATGGTATTGGAAAGATAGACTTTGTTTTCAAGGAAGGAAAGACACATTCTGGTGTTTTCTGTAATAAAAAAATAATAATGATAGTAACGGGGAGGGACGTAACATTGTCCGGGTTGAAAGGAATCGAAGTTCTCACGCTCTCCCTTAATCCCATCATCATCATCATCATCATCATCATCATCATCATGACATAGTATATGTATTTTTTATGGTTAAGGACAGACAATCTTATGTGCTTGAATGTGTTTCTTAATGATATCGTCTCCCCTCATATTAAATTTCTACAAACTACAACGGGATATGAAAACATTTAACACCTTAACCTATCCTACTCTATCCTAACCTAATCTAAGCAAACTAAAGGGTTAGATTAGGTTAGGTCAGATTACCCTAACTAGATGTAACCTACTTAAACCAACCCTTTGGAGTTAATGCATACATTATGCACCAAAAGGGGTTTTATGATAGTCCTACGGACATGTTATCAAAAGTGAAGGAAAGTATAGTTCATCTTTACCGAAACACAACTGTTAACTCTGCTTGTCTCTTAGATATGATTTAATGCAGCGAAAAATTTGTTTGACTTCTAGTTTATTCTTTCGTCTCTTACAATGGAACAGACAATGAAATGAAAACTAACAATAGCTCATGGATAAGAGTAATAACTGAAGAAATCAGAGTAGATGTAAATGAAGAAATTACAAATATATCATGAGAAGACATAAACAGGGTTGAATAAAATCACTTGTGTGAAGAAAGCAAACAGGAGTACCAACCAAGTTCACGCGGATGGAATATCCCGTCCTATAGTTCCAACCCTCTATTATTCTTATATATATGGACGAATTCAACACATTTCAGAATATATCCGGCGGGCTAGTGACAGACATTTTTATTCAGTTTAAAAGATTCTTTGGTTTTACATGGGTTGTTGTGTGGACTCAAGGACTCGAGTAGACACCACTAGGAGGACTCAACAACCGGGTCAGGTTCAGAAGTCTGCAGCAGTACTTTCCGGAGGGTTGGAAGGAAGGTCAAGGGCAGCTCCAGGCTCACCAGGTAGTAGAAACGAGACACGACGAGTAGTACAACGGAGTTATGATTGGCTATGGTATAGATTTATTGATGAAGGTAATTAGATAACGAACAACCCATATAATATATGGCGGAACTCGTCTAAGTTTTTAATAGAGGATCTACTCGCCATTTCAAGCAGCGGTCACGAGTTTGCACCTAACCGTCCCTGACATAACTCCGACTTATCCAAGCAACATACGCACGCACACACGCACACGCACATACACACACACGCGCGCACACACGCGCACACACACACATACGCACACACACACACACACACACACACACACACACACACACACACACACACACACACACACACACACACACACACACACACACACGTACATGAATACACACATGTACGTATCTATACGAACACACACACATTAATATACTGAAGTATATTCATAGACACAAAACGACGCACACATATACTTTAACCCACAAAACCAAAAGAAAAGGAAAGTGTGAGACTACTTTCTTTTGTGTGTGTGTGTGTGTGTGTGTGTGTGTGCGTATGTCTAATTTGCACACACACATACACACACTTATAGTGTACAATCTCTTTCTTCATTTGCTAAATTTAGCTTTGGATAAATTTACGATTTTTTACGACGACCTTTTCCGAAAATGTTTGTGTGTATACGTGTGTGAAATTACACGCGTGATTAACTAAAATCTTGCATTACGTGTATGATTTATGATCGGCAGCTGTTACTCTCATGGATGAGAGCTCAGAGCTCACACACACACAAGATCATAGTAAAAATTAAGAAAAATTGCTTGAATGATGTTAAGAGCGAAGCTTTCCACATATACAAGTATGTGTTGGTTACTGGAATAATAATATATAACCCAGGCCAACACTATTAATTGATTTATGGTAACGTTTGATAAATGCAGATATATGGAACCTCATGAGTATAACTCCAATCCTGTATTCTACAGCTATATACTGTACACATGCGCGCACGCACACGCACACACGTATACATACACCATCTCCTTTCCCAAAGGTGACAAGAACGGCTGTAGTGACACTACAGCTTTCGAGCCGTGAACTGGGTTCGAACTCGGACCTTCTTTGTGAGAGGTGAAAACTCAAACCACACCACCAACAAACCTCGCCCACGCGTTTGTGTTTGTGTTTGCGTGACTATGCTTGTCTAGGTATAACTGCAATAGTGATCAGATTTCATAATGTGTACAGGGACAGAAGATGCTCCTGCTTATTGTATCTCGAAGTTACTGGTAATGCTTATCTTTGGAAACGTTTCTAGTTTGAAGTTCGCAAATTTCTTTGGTTTGATAGTCATTTGGATAGAGGACAATGGATTTTCTTGCGTAAGAGGAGGGTAGTCTTACCGCCCACTTGCGACCTCACTGTTGCTAGGACAAAATGCGAAATCAGGTTCGAACCTAATGCTCACCCTGTTCCCCCCTACCTGTCATCTGAGACGTCAGACCCTTCATCAATAAGAAAACAAGTTACCATAAGCCAAGGTCTTGACAAGTGGTTTTCCTTGGCGAATTGCTTTCGCCTTTATGACTAAGTGCAAGAACGTGTGACCGCGTTCAATATACCATGCAAAGCCAAAAATACATACAGGTTCATGAACTTGTAAACATAAAAGATACACGCGTGCGGGCGTGCACACACACACACACACACACACACACACACACACACACACACACACACACACACACACACACACACACACACACACACACACACACACACACACACACACACACACACACACACACACACACACACACACGCACGCACGCACACACACATGCGCGCGCGCGCGCACGCACGCACACATACACTCACACGCACATACGCACACACTCATAGAACGTACTGTATGAACTCGAAATTTTTATCAAAGACTCGCAATCACGAGTCCACCATACGATTGGAGACGATGATGAATCTCTCTCTCTCTCTCTCTCTCTCTCTCTCTCTCTCTCTCTCTCTCTCTCTCTCTATATATATATATATATATATATATATATAATATGGGTCCATACATAAACACACACATACAAATATATATATATATATATATATATATATATATATATATATATATATATATATATATATATATATATATATATATATATATATATATATATATGTATTAGCCAAATTGCCCGCGCGTTGCTGCGGGCAAATGGTGATTATTTAAAATTTTATAGAATTTGTAGAGAAAAGTTACACGTATTAATATAACTCAATAGAAAATGTAACGCATGAAAAATGTGGAAACTGTATTTTTTAATGTATCAATTCAAAATTACATTATTATTTTTTTCTTGTTGCTGCGGGCAACTGATCATTATCTTAATTTTGATAGAATATGTGAAGAAAAGTTACACGTATCAATATAACTCAATGGAAAATGTAACGCATGAAAAATGTGAAAACAGTATTTTTTTAATGTATCAATTCAAAATTACATTATTTTTTCTTGTAAATCAATTTTTCAAAAATAACAAATCAAAAGTGATCATTTTCTTTTTTGTTTATGGCAGTATTTGTAAAATAGCAATTCAAATTTTTTTTTATCTGATAAGGGCATGTAGTTAAATATTCATTCTTTCCCGCACTGAAGAACTTCGGGGTAAACTTTTTGTTTTCTTTCTTTAAGGCTATCGACCCATAAGGGGGTCATTAATCCTGGTGTGAAGATGTTCAGTCTCTACGTTTTTTTTCGTTTTCTTCTATGAACTCGACAATATTACCGCCTGCGAAAAAGTAAAATAGAAATAAGCAATATTTAAACATTTGGTAAAATTCTATAATCCTTTTACGTTTACATGCTTTCTCCTTACAAAGGCTATCGAAGTTTGTGGCAATATTAATTTCACAAATATGAATAATATTTATGAACACATACAATGGTTTGTTTAATCATAGTAATTTTTGTCACAAAATGCCAATTCTATTAAGGGGAGACTACAATAGTGACTGTGCTTTTTCTTCATATTTGCTTGGTTTTAGTTTTTAGTTTTTGTAAAAGACCCGTTGGATATTTCAGGCGGCTGAACGTCTCTGTTATATGTTTACATTCGTCTTGTAAAAAATCTTCGCTACATATTCTAAATTCTCAGAGGAAAAACAACAACTGATTATGCCAGATTTCGTTCTTTGTTGGTTTCCCATATACTGATTTTTTTTTGCACTTCCACCAGCACGATGTATTACCGTGTCTAAAAATGGCAGTTTCTTATCTATCTCCTTTTCCACTGTGAATTCTATGTATCTATTTACTCTATTGAGCCTACGAAATTTATCTAAATCAGTATTTTCTGGTACTATAATTAATACGTCGTCTACGTACCAATACCAGGAGGCTCCTCGTCACTCAGGTCAGGTCAAACCGGGTAGCTGCTTCAGTTAGCGATATGGCGAGTGAGTGTGTCACTGTGTTCAGCGCCGAAGAGGTACAATCTCTACTTAGTAGAATTGAAGCCTTGGAGGATGCTGTTAAGTGCCTTAAAGAGGAGAATCGAGTTCTCCGCTCGAAGGCCCATGATACGGAAGGCAATATTAGCGATGAGCATGGATGGAATACGGTGAGAAATAAGATGCGGAAAAGTGGAAAAAAGTCCTCACCAGCCCCACTGAAATGCAAAAACTCGTTTCAAGTGTTGGTAAATCTGCAGGAAGAAGGAACTAATGAAATCCAAGATAAGAAGGAAAGGGCAGACGCTGGATCCCTGCCCACAGGTAAGATTTTGGTAGTAGGAGACAGTCAAGTGAGGTATTTAGACAGGGTTTTCTGCGACAAAGATAGGAAGCATAGGACACAGGTGTGTTTCCCCGGCGCGGGCATAGGTGATGTTAGAGATAGGATTGAAGAGTGTCTAGTAGGGGAAGGTAAGGACCCAGTAGTTTGCTTAAGTGCCGGAGGAAATTATATAGGTAAGGTAGGGAGTGAGGAATTATTTGCGCCGTACCGAGATGCGCTAGACAAGATCAGAAATAGGGGAGGTGTTCCTGTAGTATGTGGAATCCTTCCGAGGCGTAGAGTTGGAGGCATGTGGCATTCCAGGGCTATTGCAATGAATTGCAGGCTGGCAAAACATTGTAAGGCTAATGGATGGGCATTTGTCGACAACTGGGACCGCTTTTATGGTAAGAATCACCTATTCACAAGGGACGGAGTGCACTTGTCTCCCAAAGGATTTCGGCTCCTTGCTGAATCCCTTGAGCGAGAAGTAGGCATCCTACAGGGTTTTTTCGGGTAGATTATGTGGGAGTAGGGGAGGAAGTATCGGAATATAGTTTAGGAAATAGAAACAACTTAGAGGACTGTACAAAAAATCACCAAAGCAGGTGGAGGGAAGATAAACTTAAAGTTTACTATACAAATAGTAGGAGCATAATTAACAAAATTGATTTGCTGCGAGGTAAAGCATGCGTAGAAAATTTCGATATTATAGCCATTACTGAATCCTGGATCAACATGGCTGATAAACATTTCCTTCCGGAAATCGAAATAGAAGGATATAAGTTTTTTCATAAGGATAGGGTCGGCAGGAATGGGGGAGGTGTAGCACTTTTCGTTAAAAATACATTAAACTGTATTATCAACAATTCGATTAAGGAAGAGCACTGTACGGAATCTATTTGGGTAGAGATTATAGGCAAGAATAAGAAAGTTATTATTGGCGTCTTGTATAGACCTCCTAACCTTAGCATTGAGCAGACTGATTCCCTAATTCATGAAATTCACAGAGCGTCCCAGTACAAAAACGTTGTAATCATGGGAGATTTTAACTATAGAAACATTGACTGGGAAACTTTAATAGGAGATCATGAAGCGAAAAAATTTCTAGATATGGTGCAGGATAATTTCCTAAAACAAATGATTACCGATCCTA
>NC_134818.1:28357859-28360359 GCF_046742065.1 Oratosquilla oratoria | reverse complement strand
CGTCGTTGCAGACTGTCGTATTGGTATCTACGATTCTGGTTACCCTGTTGGTAATGGCGTTCTTGTTCATCCCTTCGGAACTGCTGTTCTAGATTGTCATACTGGGGCCGGGTATTTTGGTTAGTAAGCTGGTAACGACTTATAGTCCTGATTTGTTCGTTCTGTGTTCTTTGTCGTTGGTCCTCTTGATTGTTCTGTTGGTACCTGTTTCGGGTGTTTAAGTGGTATTCTTGATTTGCTTGATTATTTTCTTGATAACGATACCTATGATCTTCTGGGTAGAGGCTCTCTTCGTTGTTTTGTTGGTACTGACTTCTTTGGTTATCCTGGTATTTTTGTTGGTGCCTATCTTGATTATATCGGTACTGATCTTCATGAAGGGATTGGCTCAGTCCACTATCTTGTTGGTATTGATTTTGTTGTTCATTCTTTACATAATGGATCTCCTGCTGGTTCTTCTGGTATTGGTTTCCCTGAGTACGTTGTCGTTGCTGAACCTCCTGAATAGGTTTGTATCGACTTGCCTCGTCATTTGTCTCATACCGACCATCTTGATGATACTGATATCTGTTGTCTTGAGTGAAATGCTGCCTTTCGCGTTTATTATCGTATTGGCCATCTTGGATATTCTGTTGGCTTTGACCCTCCTGACTGAATTGAAGATGGGTTTCCATGTTGTTTATGTAATGTCCTTCCTGGTCATACTGGAATCGATTTTCCGTAGTTTTTGTTTGTTCTCGGTAGCGACCATTCTCATTTTGTTGTTGGTTTCGGTTCTCCACATTGGGATATCTTGAGGTCTGAATCTCTTGAATTGGACGTTTGGAGAACTTTTCCGTTTGAACTGTCACGTGATGGAAGTTTCCGGTTTGAATCTCTTGCGTGGGATGCTGTGATAGTCCCTCTACTTGAACCATTGCATGGTTGTCATCGAGCGTCTGACCTTGTTTGGGGTGCTTGGAAGGCTTCTCTACTTGGACTATAGCATGATTGACGTCACTGGTTTCAACATCTTGCCTGGAACGAAGGGGAAGGTTCTGTACTTGGACTTGATGGAGGTCTGCGTTCTGGAACTCCTGGTTGGGGTGCTGGGACAACTTCTCTGTTTGAGTATTTCCTTTGGTCTGCACATTTTGCCTGGATTGCTGGGAAAGGGTTTCTACTTGGACAATAGCATGACTGACGTCAGTGGTCTGAGTATTTGTCCTAGAACGTTGAGAGAGATTGTCTCCTTCAACCATCGCATGCTGAATTTCACCGATTTGAGTTTTCTGGCCGGGAGTTTTTGATTCTTCCATTTGGACAATAGCATGTTTCAAGCTCCCGCTCTGAATCTCTTGCTTGGGGTGCTGGGAAAGCTGTTTCACTTGAACTATCGCATGATCCTCATCCCTGGATTGAAGATCTTGCCTTGAATTTTGGGAAACCTGTTTGAGTTGAACTATTGCATGATCATCATCGCTGGTTCGGACATCTTGTCTGGAAAGCTGGGACAGTCTCTCTACTTGGACCACAGCATGATTGACTTCGCTCATCTGGGTCTGCTTGCTTGGGTTGTCGAGTCTACTCTCCACCAAGGATTTTGAATGAAGTCGTTGAGGAGTGTCTTGGTCTGAGAGTGACGTTTGTTTCTGAAAAGATTGAACTGTGGGCTCACTGTGCTGGAAACTCTGTGTTTGTTGGTTTTGCTTGAGTGCTGCAGTATGCTGTGAGCTGTATACATCTTGATGGCGTTCAAAATATCCTTGAGGAGCTAAGCGCACCGATGTTTTCCGTGTCTGGCTGCTATTGGCGACCTCCTGTGCCGCAACTACAGCGAGCCCGAGAACTGTAATGTAAAAAATAAATAAATATGTATACATATATATACATACAGTATATATATATATGTATATATATATATATATATATATATATATATATATATATATATCAACCACAATTCACTTTGATTTTAAGCAATCAACGTCGAGCTACTCGAGGAGGCATACATGCTAAAACTGATACAAGGTAAAAAAAAAAAAAAAAAAAAAAATCTGTTCACTGGGACCCATTCAGTGTTGTACAAACACGTACATACATTATATATATATATATATATATATATATATATATATATATATATATATATATATATATATATATATAATACACACACACACACACACACACACACACACACACACACACACACACACACACACACACGCACACACACACGCACACACACACACGCATATATATATATATATATATATATATATATATATATATATATATATATATATATATATATATATATATATATATATATATATATAAATATATGTATAAATGTACACACACACACACATATGTATGTATATATATATGATTTATATATATATATTTATATATATATAAAATATATATATATAAATATATGTATATATATACACATACACATGTATATATATATACATACATATATGTGTGTGTATATATACACACACGTGTGTGT
>NC_134818.1:28340359-28352859 GCF_046742065.1 Oratosquilla oratoria | reverse complement strand
ACGAGACCAACTCGTGGCCTAAAGCCATGGTGCATATGCATATGCAGATATAGATATATGAGTACACATGCACAAATAATGTACACACACACGCCCATGTTACAGAGGGAAAGGTGTACCCCTTTTGTCCGCCAAAAAATTCAACCGGTCTTGGCAACCTGCCCGTCAAACAACCTAGTGCAAGTAGGGGGGGACCTTGGGTGTGAACCCATTGTGGTCTAGGACAGGTCAGGTCTAGGGCTGGGGCTGGTCCCAAGCCTTCTCTAATCCTGCTCCGCCTGGAACCACCACCGACAGGTTATGTAATCTATGTGTAAAAGAACTATTTGCAAGCTATAACGCGAAACCTTAGGGTCAGTTTTTGTACTAATAATATGCAATGATGTGAGAGAGAGGGATAGGGAAAGGAGAGAGAGGAAGAGAGAAGGGGAGGAAAGGGGAAGGAAGGGGAGAGAAGGAGAGGGAAGGAGGGAGAGAGAGGGAGAGGAAGGGAGAGAGAGAAAGAGAGAGAGGGAGAGAGAGGGAGAGAGAGGGAGAGGAAGGGAGACAGACAGACAGACACACTAACAGACACACATAGAAGGACAGATTGACAGACATACAGACATATACAGACAGACAGACAGACAGACAGACAGACAGACAGACAGACAGACAGACAGACAGACAGACAGACAGACAGACAGACAGACAGACAGGCAGACAGATAGACGCACTGGCATAGACGCACACAGACAGACAGACAGACAGACAGACAGACAGACAGACAGACAGACAGACAGAAAACCAGATAGATAGAGGGAGACATAATTACTATATCCTTGGCAAGGGTTGATTAACCCCTACATGAAAAGGTGTCTGAAAGTCGTCTCATATTGTGGCCGTAGGCCAGTTACAGTTCGTCTATTCCTGGTTAATCTTGCACTGGGATACAGGCTAATACAAAATTATATGTATTTTACTCAGATAATGACATAGGCACACAAAATTAATAAACATTGAAGGCATGTGACCCTGAAACTCAAATTTTAGTGGAGCAAGTCGGTCGGGCCCAAGGCCACAGCTTGGAAGGTTATTGAGGATGTGTGAAAAATATACTTCATCGAGAGAATTCATAGTCTAGTTTTCCTTTGCTAACTTCATCTTTTCTATAAAGTATTTACTCAGCAAAAAATTGATGTATTTGTAAAACGAAACTATAGGGGATAAGGTCAGTAAATGTATCCACGATGGTATGAAATGTGTAAATTTTAGATAAGATCAAGGATATGCAGAGAGTGGACACACATGACCTGCAGTATTAGAGAACTACACTAGCGTGCTTGTTCTTAAAACTTTCCGAGATGATGTGCTCTAAAATATATATTTTGGCCATCACCAGACATCTGCATTTAGCTGAGAGAAACTCCTTCAATAACCGTTATCTTAAATCCATCTCAAGTTGTTCGGGAATGGGATCGTCTTAGTGTAGTTGCCGCGATATTTCATTACTCTGAGGGAAACCCATTCACTACTCGAAACACTGATCCTGTCAGTGGTCACCTTCATGATTTTGTTCGGATGAAGTCATACTATTTCATTCATCTTGAAACCCTTCGTTCACTCTGAGCCAAGACATGAAGGAACAGAGTCGTTTACAGTTACAAATATCTTCTTTCATTGTTATACACCCAAATAACAAAACATCTCTAATTACCCCTCATATCTAATTCCTGGTATTTCCAGTCGTGAAAAATTATACTTAGGTTGGTGATTAGACGAAGGATGATTCATTTCTTAGTCATTCTATTGTATTTAGATTCCCAAATTGTTTTGATCTTTTTATACATCTGGTAATGTTTAGCAATTGTTGAGAAGTTCACTGTTATGCATCAAATGAAATTTTAGTTTTGACTCCAGTTTCTATTCTTATGATAAAAATGCTAGACGCAATTAATTTTTGCCAATGTAGACAATATATAATCTCCCAGTATAAATCAGCAAACCACAATCGCAATCACAAATATGTGTGATCACATTTAGACTTTAAAAATGCAAAATTCTATTTGTGGTGGAAACTACTACTTAATTACCTTTTCTTGGTTGATCTATTCTAAATCATGCCTTTCTGGAAGGCTGAAAACCGCGATTATGACCTTCACAGTACAAGGTCCTGCCCAAGCAAAATAAGATAGTCCGGCGTTAACCAGTTCAAACCAGTTCAAGATCTGTGAAAGCCTCATCGTGGTTAAGAGCTTGAGATAGATTGAAACCCGCCACTGCGTGGTATTGCTCTTAGGCAGCGTTTCCCAACCTGTGGTGCTAGCGAAGATATGCACACGAAAATCACATGGATATATGTATCATTAATTACCCAGTTTTGCATATTTGACTTTTTTCCATGCTATCTTATTTTTCTAGGGTGTTCTTATTTCTTCTACAAACAGTATTGTCAATTTGTTTCAGTTCTAAGGAATCAAGAAAATAAATCATCAGGCAGTACACTTCACTTTCTTTTATCCTTCTAATAACAAGATGGGGGTGCTGGACTGCTTAGACATGACAACAGGGGGTGCTATGGTCGGAAAAGTTTGGGGAACGCTGCTGTAAAGTAAACAAGATTTCTATTGTCAGCGTTATCTTAACGAAATCAGAAATGTTTGCTTTCTTCTTTGGCACGAAAACTAGACTCTTACCTCGTTTATAGAGCTCAGACTTCAACAATAGTGATAGAGAGTTTCGTCGAGTGGTATGAAAATCTCACTAGATCAAATATTGGACAAAGCGTGAGTTTCTCGATGTGACTGGTGGGAGAAATAATTTACCTTAGCCCTGAAGGTTAGCGGAGACAGGAGGGATATAAATCTCTACAACTAATTTTTTATTCTAAGTAGAAAATTGTCTTCAAAAAGACTATCCATACTTTGACATAATAATAACGATTAAACTTGACACAACTACTTTTGTTGAAATACTGTCTACCTGGAGACAATGGGGATGGATCGGGTGTCTGCCAACGAGTTGTGAGGGATGACTCCAAAACAGGAGGAGGGTTATTATAGCTACGCATTTGTGGAACATTTATTGACTTTAATGTGGAGTTTGTGATTGAGCCGGTAAATCACCGAACCGCTAACTCAGGTTTCAATGTTTAGCAGTTCACTTTGGGAACATAACAGCAACGTCTCATCTCTCCTCATTTATGGTTCTTTAATAACTAAGAAGAAGAAAAGAGAGAGAGAGAGAGAGAGAGAGAGAGAGAGAGAGAGAGAGAGAGAGAGAGAGAGAGAGAGAGAGAGAGAGAGAGAGAGAGAGAGAGAGAGAGAGAGAGAGAAATGAGAAGAACGAGATAAATATTATGAGAGAAATTATTGACTTTCAGTTCAAGAATAAGCTTAACTTCTACCTCTGTATTTGGTATCACGTGTCGAATATCATCTTGTTTTGTTACCGGAGACCTTCAAATATAGATTCACTTTTTCAACACTGAATCATTTTATATAACATAGTTTTCAACACTGAATCATTTTATATAACATAGTCAAGAGGAAAATAAGTTCGAATGTTATGTAAAGTACATGAAAGATTAAAGAAATTACATTTTAATCTTCAATCATTATGTGGATTTTCCGCTAGCTCTCCCAAAATTTAACTATCTTTCTTTGGATTTTTTTCTTTTACATTTGAGCGTTTACTCTATCAGCTACCCAAAAATTCATACATTTTGTACTTGAAACTATTTGTCATCTTCGTATATATATACATGTTATAGTATTTTTCATTCGTCATTCATTCAAAAAATTTCTGTCACTTTGGCCAAAACCATGATATTTAAAAATTAAAGTCACTATTAGTGTAATACCTTTTCTTTATTCCAAATAAAGTATACAGTATAATGCGTCATCTCGATTATGTAATGGTTTTCTAATGCCAGTAGATAATATGATACAATATCGTTCTTTATCATCCCTCGTTAGGATCTTCCTCATTATATCACCATCATCCTTAGGTTCTTCACACATCTCCTGGGCATAACTCTAGTTCTCTTGCACAGATGCTATTAGCTCATTCTTACAATTCTTAGTCTCACGTTTTGGCTTTTCCAAACTTTTATTTGACATCAAAACTCGATATGAAGTAGTTTCAATTTTGTACTTGAGTTTCCACATTTGTATATATTTTTATCATCTATGGCTTTCTCATCTTCATTGGTCGTTTTTATTATCAACATATTGTTTGTTATTTCCTTTAGTTTATTCATATATGACTGTTACCTTATTGGTTTCAATTTATCTATCTTCTCAATCAATTGATTGTGTATTACTTGTTTGAGGTTTTCAAACTTAGAATCTAACGTATCATTCAGATCTAGCTGCCATTCATTAAATCCATCATGTCTTATAAGCTCAATAGTCTTTAATTTTAGTGCCTTTCTGGCACTTTCATTGGAACATTGTTAATGTCTAGCATATTCTAATTTGTTCGATATTTCTGAATGTTCTATTTTGCAATGGTTTGATCGTCAGCGACTAAACTGGCTTCCCAACTGGGTTTTCACCAGTGAGGAGAGTTTGCTGGACGTACATATGGGGAAAAATCCAAGGGGCAGAAATCTTTACGAGTCAATGGGTCAATTTTTTTTCTTATATATATTTTTTTTTTTATATTTTTGTATTTCTATATATATATACATTTTTTTTTCTTTTTTTTTTTACTTCAGCTCCCAGTAGTAGGCGTTATGCTTGTCAGTGGTCCCAGCATGTTCCTCCATCTGGCTCTGTCATGGAAGTTCCCCTTCCTCCCTCAGAGTTTCGATGTTGGGCAAGTCATGTCTGGTGAGGGCTTCTTCAACATTTTCTTTCCATCTCTCTCTCGGTCTTCCTCTTGACCTTCTTCCGTCCGACATCCACTCCCAGCATCCCCTTGCAATTCTTTCTTCCTCCATTGACTCCAATGACTCCATTGACTCCAATGGGCCAATGTGGGTCGCTAATGAGTGACGTCATGGGTCACTAATCCACGTATTTGCCGTGCAGGGCATCACTGCAGGACCTGGAGACGGGAAGTCCTGGAGGCTGAGGGATGCCTTAGTGTTGTGGCTTTCCATACTCCACCTCCATTTTACATCTACTCTCCTTTTTGCCTCCTTTATCTTTTGTTTTGATCTCTCTTCTTTTTTCTTTGTACCTCTCATGTGTTTCTCTCTTCCTTATTTGCAACCAGTCCCTCAATACTCGCCTCTTCTCTTCTACTACCTTCTTCACTTCATCATACCACCACTCACCCTTCCTTCTATTCCTTTCGTCCTTCTTGTTCCACATACCATCTTTGCACACATTGGCACTTCCTCCTTGAAATATCCTCATTCCTCTTCCACTTCTGCCTCTAATCTGTCCTTCATCACTTCCCACATTTTTCTCAGCCTCTCCCGGTACTCATTCATGCTCCTTTTCATTCTCATTTAAACAGTTTACTCTAAACATCTCCACCTTCTACCATTTCTCTCTCTCTCTCTACCTATCAATCATCCATTCTCAACTTACCTTCCACCAAAAAATGATCTGATATTCCTCCACTCTATCCCCTATGAACGTGGACACCCAAAACTCTTTTTAATTTTTACTCTTTTCCTGGACACCACTACATAGCAAATTAATGCCTCATCAACCTCCCTCCCATCCACCACCTTTTCCCATGCGTACTTACGTTTCACTTATTTCCTAAACACTGTGTTAACAATCATCAATTTTTTCTAAATACATATACACCATTAACTTCTCCACTATGATTTTTACCCTGCACTCCAAATTTCCAAACCATTCCGTCTATTTGGTCATCCCCTACCCTAGGCCACTACAAAACAAAGAAAACGGAACTTACGAGAATCTAAAAAAAAACGTAAATAATAGGGGTAACTATAATATTCTTCACGCCATGTCACCCATACTCGTCGATCGATTCTGTCAAGACTAGTTCGGAGTCGGAATAAGATAAGATAAGATAACTTTATTTGGCATTGAATCAATATACTTGAAGTGCAGATAATGAAAAGAACACATAGTTTGAAATAGCAATTACAAATGCCGAGGATAACACAAAAAAACATGTAAGCTTATTTCCATTGTGGTCCTCAAAGGGTGCCTTCACAGAGGCTTGCTAATAAATAGATAAATAAATAAATAAATGAATAAATAAAAATAAGTAAAATAAATAGAAATAAGTAAAAATAGATAATTAAATAAATAATAATAAAAAAGGGGGAAGAAGGGGGCAGGGGTTAGCGTTAGTATGATTGTGAAGACATGTGTCCCTTCGCATATATTCTTGATTAATGTAAGGGTTTTTTCCCGCTTACAAGGGTGGGAGTCAAAGTCAAAGGCATAGGTCCACTCCCACCCATTTCATCCCACACATTCCACTCCCATTCACCACCACTCCCATTCACCACCACTCCCTCCCTCTTTTCTTGGCTCCTGGATGACAGGTCATCCCTGCATCTCGTCCACGGCCCTGGGTCAGAAGCAATGCAGCAAGACACAACACATCCACAGCAAGGCCGTATCATTTAATCGGTGACACCCCTCTCAGGCCCTATATACAGAAAAAGACTGATAGAAATCTCTTTGGGCTGCGTCAAAATATCATTCACACATACTCCCCCCCTCCCCCTCCCACTCTCTTCCATGCATCACAGCATCATCCATACACAACCATTGTCCACTCACCCCTATCTTTTGTCTTCTCCTTTCCTTCCTCAATAGACATTCCCCTCTTTCCCAGTGCTCCTTTTACCTCATCCATCCATCTCATCCTTGGTCGCCCCCTCATATTCACTCCTTCCACCTCTGCCTTCCACACTTCTTTTACAAGCCTTTCTTCACTTATTCTTTCCAATTGTCTCAACCATTCCAATACTCTGTCATCAACCCTATCTCTCAATTCCCTTTCCTTCTCACCTCCTCATTTCTCACTTTATCCAGCCTAGTAACCCCTACCATACTTCTCAGACATTTCATCTCACACACATTTAAACTCTTCCTCTCTTATGTTCCATGTTTCTGCCCCATACAGTGCTGTTGGCACAATCACTCCTCCATACAATCTCCTATTAGCATCCATTCCCAAATTTCTATTTCCCATTACACTTTTTAATCCCCCAAGGGATTTAATTGCTTCTTTCAATCTACATTTTACCTCCACCTCCACTCCTCACTTTCCCGCCACATTCTCACCCAAGTATCTAAAAGTATTCATTTCCTCCAGTCTCTCTTTAATACTCACTTCTTATTTGCTGCTATCCTCTTCCCTTGTACATCTCATCACTTTACTTTTACCCACATTTATCTTCAACTTCCTTCTTTCACGCACCTTCCCATACTCTGTCACAAACTTCTTTAATCTCTCCTCTGACTGTCGGGTAGGTAGGTCATTGGTGGTTCTTGAATTCAAACCTGGGTCTGTGTAGTGCAAAGCAAAATCTTTAGCTTACTCCTTCCAAAGGGTCATGATATGCAATTAGACCCCACGTTAGCCAGAGCAGGAATAGGTTTAAGACGAAGAGCACATGTTGCTAAACTTATCTTGAAACATTTGCTTTCAGACTATGTGGAATGGCTTACTGATTGACAGTTTTAAGATCACTACTATGGACACCCGAACCTGACCCATAATGTATCAAACTTATACAAATATGTATCATTGCTGTTGTATTAATGATGCAGTCTTGTTTTTTAAAATCCTTTTATCAGGACAAAACGAATGTACTTTAGAACACTTTATATACTCAATAGCGAAAGATATATTCGTAGATACACCGGGCTTGGATCAGATGGAGTTTCCGCGGTCATACTCGTATCTTTGTGAAAAAGTAGACTTGCTTTGGGCGTATCCTTTCATGTCCTCCGCTCCTACTCTGCGTAAAAGCGTAAGTGCTGAGTCTGGTCGGTCATGTCTATACAAATTAATTATCGACATGTACCGCGTTGGATAGTTACACCTATTATCATGAACTAATGTACGAGTTATTAGTAAAGTAAACATAGTAGTAAACGTTGACGCCCTTAAAGTAATCTATGAAGGTAAACATGTAGGAATAAAACAAAACCAACAAAATAATTAATGAAAGGAACGATGAAAGGATGATGAAATAGATGAGAGAGAGAGAGAGAGAGACAGAGAGAGAGAGAGAGAGGGGGGGAGGAAGGGAGGGGGAGGCAGGGAGGGGGAGGCAATATTAAGGAAAAGAAAAACAAGACTGCACGGGAAATTCGACGCTACGGAGCGTATTAGTATAATGAAAATGGTAGATTCCATCAAGACAAAAGGATTACCTTTTATCAACCCTCTCTATGGAAGCTCGCGTGCACACACACACACACACACACACACACACACA
Organism: Oratosquilla oratoria; assembly: GCF_046742065.1. Lineage (NCBI taxonomy): Eukaryota > Metazoa > Arthropoda > Malacostraca > Stomatopoda > Squillidae > Oratosquilla > Oratosquilla oratoria. The sequence goes on along the minus strand of NC_134818.1, from coordinate 28,344,485 downwards.
CACACACACACACACACACACACACACACACACACACACACACACACACACACACACACACACACACACACACACGCACACACACACAATATGGCGCAGTGGTGGAGTTCCCAGGCGCCATTACGGCGGTCCGGGTTCGAATCCCGCCCAGGGCTGAAACAATTTCAGTATCGCTGCGCTGCGAGTCGTTACTCCAACTTTCGTGGGCGGGGAGTTGGGTGTGTGTGTGCGTGTAAGGTCACAGCATTATCCATAGATCGGTCATATATGAGCTCTAAGCTCTCTTCCGGGAGGGAAATAGCTGTCGATCACGGGTCCAACACGTGATTCAAGACAATGGTGAATCACACACACAGACACAGACACACATACACACGCTATGTATTGCGATGGTAAACCTGACAAGAGACACGTTTATATCGAGGTCAGATGCAGAGGATTAAATAAATGAGTAAAATGTCTGATAAGCGAGTAGAGATATAGATAGATAATCAGAGATAAAAAGAATGAAATCAATATAAATTGATGAACGAAAATATTGCGTGATGAAATGAATAAACGGGGAAATAGAATTTTATATAAATAAGTAAATATATAACTATCCAAATAAATCAACAAATGAGTGCTAGATAGGTAAACCAGTTAATGTGTAGGTTTTAATAAAAAGACATTACGGTACATTGCTGAACTATCTTATTATGTTAGATCATCAAATTATATGACACCATTTGCCATGCTGTGTACGCATTTTTCATCAGAAATCGTAAACAAAGTAGATCTCAGTACATCGTGGAAGTCGTTCATGACTGCTACTACTACAGGGCATGATAGATAAGGTGGAGGAGAGGGGGGAGGGGAAGGAGGATTTTAGTGTAGAAAAAAAGAAGAATGAAATGGATGGAAGTTGAAGTTATGATGATAGGTGTGGGACAGACCCACTTGCTGTTTTTTTTTTTATTTATTTATTTTATTTTTTTTTTTTATTGTTGAGTGTTAATGTTTGCCTTGACGCGGAGCTTTGTAGGTACTTGCAGTTTCGGTCTGTCTTCTTCTTTCTTGAGTTTTTTGTTTGTTTGATGTTTGTTGGTCATTTAATTCTAGTTAGTTTGTTAGTTTTTTTTCTATAATATTACACATAGGAGTAGTTCAAGAGCTCAACCGTGAGAATGTCCTTGTTGCATATATATCCAGCAAGAAGCCATAGAATAGCTAAACTAGATTTCCTCATTTATTCTAAATTCTTTGAGTTTAAAAGTTATACTCGTATATTTTGGATGCGTTATGGAATAGCTAAACTAGATTTTCCCATTTATTCTAAATCCTTTAAATTTACATGCAAATTGCTCATAGCCATGATATTTATGTCATTAATCTAACCATATGAGTGTATAATGTTACATCTGTGTATCCTCATTTCTTGAAGAAATATATTAAGAGGTAAGAAAGGATGGAAATAAATATCAAATTAATATAAAATGCCAGTAGCAAAACTTGCAAGAATCATTCGAAACGTTTTATTATGTTTTTTTTTTATCTCCAGATTTGAGGTTTCAATAGTATTCAGAACATGAAAGGGTACAAGGCGAACGTATTCTTGCATGGTACACAAACCATAAACAATAAATTAGGAAGTCATTTTAAACAATTGGAGGAGGCTCCCTTAAATACAGCCGTAGAAATTTTATGTGAAATTTTACGATTTAGCTAAACTTAAATGAGTTATGCTCTTTTCTTCTTGTGACCATCTTGCTAATGATCAGAATGTTTCTGGCTTGAGTTCCCATTGTCCATTGCATTCATTTGTTTGGATAGATAGACACTTAGATGAAAAGAGAGAAAGAGAGCGAGGGAAACAGGTAGATAGAGAGAGGTAAAGAAACGGGGAATGTGGAAGATATAGACAGAAAGATCGAGAGATAGGTAGGTAGATAAATAGGCATATAAGTAGATAGATGGATAGGCAGATAGAGAAAGAGGGAAGGAGAGAGAGAGGGAGCGAGGGAGAGAGAGGGAGGGAGAGGGAGGAAGGGAGGGAGGGAGAGAGAGAGAGAGGGAGGGAGGGAGGGAGAGAGGGAATGAGTGAGTGAGAGAGAGAATCAGATGTCGTGATATAATTGTGAAGACAAAATAACTTCAAAGTCATATAGCAGTTTAGTTAATAGACATAGTGAATGTATATCAACTACTTTGATTTAATCATTGCACTACTAAGCGAGAGAGTGAAAATAATAACCTGATGTAAATATTCAAAATTATTTAATGTTTATATGAATGTACATCACCTGAATATTGAGATATTACGCATTATTCATAATACAAACTATTCACACGTGCGAAGGAAGTATAGCTTCAAGTACCTCTAATTCAGACCCACATTCTCGAGGACTCCAAATTCTTGGTTCTTGACGTAGTACTTGGAAGCTTCCTGGCAGGAAAGAGCCGCGTACTCGTCCACGCAAGCCAGCTTCCTCTGGTCGAACAAGGTTCCTTCACCACACATGAAGCTGTATTTGTAGGTCTCGACGCGGCCGTCAGTCAAGGCAGAAGGATTGCACACATGGAAGACGCGGCAGCCATTGCTCTGGTCTGCGTAGTAGCCATAGGGACGGTCGCCACATTCAAACGAGGTGTCAATACTGCCTAAACGGTAGCTTGCTCCATCAGGAAGGTTGAGGGGCTCAAAACCTCCCAAGGACCTGAAACTTTGGTCCCTGGTAGTCTCTTGTTGAGACTGCTGGTACTCGTTGCGTCTAGAGTAGGCACGTTGGTTTTGTCTCTGAAGAGCAGCCTGGAATCTACCGTTTTCCTGATCAAAGGAGCTACCTTCTGTTTGACCCTCATTAGGGAAATTGCCTCTTCGACTGCTCTCTTGGTAACGATCCTGTTGGTCCTTCGATTGGTATCGCCTGTTGTCGTAAGTCTGCCTTTGATGACCATCAGTATTCTTTAATTGATACTGGTTTTCACTGTCATACTGGTATTGACTTCTCTGGATATTCTCTCGATTTCCTTGCCTGCTCCTCTGACTCAGCGCTTCTTGGTTATTCTGCTGGAATCGCTCCTCCTGGTTGCTTTGCTGGAATCGGCCTTCCTGGCTACTTTGCTGGAATCGGCCTTCCTGGCTATTTTCCTGGAATCGGCCTTCCTGGCTATTTTCCTGGAATTGGCCCGCCTGGCTGCTTTCCTGGAATCGGCCCTCCTGGTTGCTTTGCTGGAATCGACTTTCCTGGTTACCCTGATGATACCTACCATCTTGTTGAACTCGACCTTCCTGGTTGTATTGGAACTGATTTTCTTGCATGTTCTGATGCGAGTGACTGTCTTCATTGTTCTGTTGGAGTCGGCTATCCACAATCCTCTCTTGGAATCGGTTGCTCTGAGAATTCTCTTGGAACTGGCTGTTGCGAGTGTTCTGCTGGAACCGGCTACCTTGAGTCCTCTCTTGGAACCGGTTGTCCTGAGTGTTCTCTTGGAACCGGCTAGCCTGAGTGTTGTGTTGGAAACGACTGCCCTGGGTCCTCTCTTGATATTGGTTCAACTCGCTGTCTTGCTGGAATCGGTTTTCACGAGTATTTTGTTGTCCCTCCTGTTTGTATTGCTTTCCAGTATAATTTTGTTCATATTGACTCTCACGATCATCTTGGTATCGGGTCTTCTGATCATTTTGGTACTGGCTTTCCACATTTTCCTGTTGGTAACTACCACCCCTATTCCTATTCTGGAACCTGTCTTCTTCGTTATTATAGCGGTATCGATTTTTCTGATCGTCCTCTTGATTCTGGTTGACCTGACTATGTTGCTGGAATTTATTTTTGTGGGTGGTTTCCTTGAATCGGTTTGCCTGGCTGTTCTGTTGTGACCTGTTTTCAACAGTTGCATCTTGGTACCTAGTCTGATCATATTCCTGGTATCGACTTTCTTGGTTCCCTTGTTGGAATCGCCTGGTACTCTGGTCATACCGACGGTCTTGCTGTCTTTGTTGGAACTCGGCCTCTTTGTTATCGTGTTGATAACCAGTTTCCTGGTAATTTTGTTGAAAATGGCCTCCCTGGTTTCTCTGCTGATAGCTATTATCTTCGTTTTGTCGGTATCTGTTCTCTTGGTATCGATTTCCCTGAGTGATCTG
>NC_134818.1:28282859-28335359 GCF_046742065.1 Oratosquilla oratoria | reverse complement strand
TCCTTGGTTCTGCTTTGTCACCGAGATACAAAAATATCTTCCATGCCGAAAAGCATTTACAATATCTTCACTTGTACTATCAAATTCCTACTACATTCCAGTGAAGGCAATCTTGTTCCATCTTCGAGAGCGCAAACCTAACCCAACAATTCGTCGGCCACTTCCTGTAATGATACAAGACGTTTTACTGGATGGTCAGGTCCTTGAGGTACACCAATACGCTTCTTTTTCGGACTTTGGGGTGACCTCGAACGCCAACTAGATTTCCGCAGTTCACATCTGGAGTTGCAAAAGAGGACCGGCAATGAGGATGAGTAGAAAGAAATAATGGGGAGTTGGACGAGTCTTCCATTAGGTTTTGCTTTGTGGCCGGGGGTGGCCGGGGGGGAGAAGGCATTAAGTCGTCTTCACAGTAACAGTGTGTGGCGTGGGTTTCCTGAGTTTTGCGGTAAAGGGATTGGTGAGCGAGTGATATGGATACGTGCGAAAATCTAAATGTCTGCAGTGTCACCTTTCAGATGTATTTGATCGTTCTTTTATAATCTCTCTTTTGGGTCCAAAGGGGTTGTATTTTATACAACTCTATACTTGTGTAACGTACGAGTATGTTGCTTTTGTTTTTGGAACCAAAGTGGAAATGTTTTGAATAGATTCATCTTCTACAACAAATACGTTTGTACTCCGTTGACATCGATACGCACACATTCCTACATTTATTCGATTTTCTATTAATTTACTTCCAATCGCATGACTTGTTCCTACACGTGGTTAAAGAAAACCAGTTACCCTCAAGTTGTGAAGGACCTCGACCAACAAAGACTATATAAAACCAGTTCTGTAATATCATACTTTAGGTTTCTGTAGGGGAATATGGTTGCAATACACTTTCTTGTTTTGAGAATTTTTATTATGTTGTTTGATTTTCTACAATGTTACCCCCGTGCAGTAGGGTTGAAGTCCCGTCAGAAAGATACATATATGTAGCCGGGTACTCCGCTAGAGTCCATAAATCAAGCTCTGTTTACATCTGAGGAAGGCCAAGTAAGGAAGAAAGGCGTTTCGTGAGATTTTGGATTTTGGATATCTACTAAGAATCCTGAGTTATGATGATCGTAACATCGCTAACAAGACTGAGAAAAATACTTTTAAAGTAAAAAATGCCATAACTTCAGTCGACACGTATTCTGAATTGCCTTTACCTAGACATGCAATATAAATACATACATAGATGTAGATATCTTGTTAAATACAAGGGCAAAAAAGGGAGTGATTAACTTTTTTCGTAAGACATCAAGCTTTCGCAAAGTAAATTTTTGATATGGGAGGAGGAACGAATCAAACTTCCATGACTTATAAGAAACACGAAGATTATAACGGACACAAAAAATACAGGAAAAAATACATACATATACCAAAGGCTTTTTCCCCCTACATGGGGTCTAGCCAAAAAGAAAAAGGCATAGAAACCACTCCCATCCATTCCATTTCCTATATATTCCACTCCCCTCCTCCCTCCTCCCTCCCTCTTATCTTGGCACCTCCTGGATGACGGGTCATCCCTGAATCCTGTCCACTGCCCTAGGTCAGAAGCATACAGAATATAAAAAGATACGCAATAAAAATCAAGACTTTTGCACACACAAAACAATGGCGAAGCGTGGAAGGAATTTGTTCCGGTCCTTACCCTCTCCCACGAGTGGGCTCGAGTCTTGTGTAAAACAGGGATTGGGGTCGCAGATTAGTGATCTATCCTATCCTCGGGAATCAGAAAGATTCCGGGTTACAACACCTTTGAAGCCTCAGTGGCTGAGAGGGATAAGGCACTGTACCATTATCTTACCGATGGCTGAGCAGTAGGTTCGAGTCCTACATGCGATTGTCATAAAAATGATCAGATTAATATCGCTGTCACTAGCGAATGTCTCTCTCTTTCTCTCTCTCTCTCTCTCTCTCTCTCTCTCTCTCTCTCTCTCTCTCTCTCTCTCTCTCTCTCTATATATATATATATATATATATACACCTATGCATATACTTGTACTTAGCCATGTGCTTATACAAAAACATTACATATATATATATATATATATATATATATATATATATATATATACACTTATATATGTACATATACATATATATGTATGTGTGCGTGTATGCTGGTGCATAGGCTTGCGTTTATCTGTTCCTGCGATCACGTGTGTGTGTATGTGTGTGTGTATTAGCGTTTGTTTATGTGCAGGTGTTTTTTCTGAGTAAAAATAAAAGTAAAAAAAATGGCTCAAATTGTCCTGTGGATTTGAGTTGGATTTTTCAAGAGAAACAAAATATATATTCTATGATCTTAATGTTATTAACGGCTCAAGTATTGGGTACCAACTTCATCCGGATAAAACCGTTCTGCCTTAGCAAGAGCCAGACCTGTAAATTGCGTCATCATCGGCAAAGCTATAGAAACCGGAATATGTAGAAGCGGTAGAATGAAGACCTATGGTAGCTTGATGTGATCCATACTTCGTCGTTTTTTTTTTCATTTTGCACGAGGCCCTACACGCACTATATCAAGTTTCAGTAACGATTACACCATAGGTGGATGGTATAAAATGTCAGTCCACCTTCCTCTGTCGTCAGTTTCTCGTCAGCTGCGCTTCTACAAACATGAGAGTTGCAATTTTCGGTACGTATTGAGTCATGTAAACAGATATATATTGTCGTTGGTTTTTCCTATCTGAGAAATTAGACAATTCAGTGTCCTTTGTTCTAAACATTCTATGTTCTGCTTAATTTGATTTGATGACGACTATATTGATTGTATTCTGGTGGTTGTCAGATCAATTCGCTCCAGGACAGGACCTTATGCTGAGGGAGTGTGAGGTGATTTAATTTAGCCCTTTCCTACGATGATGTATTGACAGCTTTTGTTAAGGCGCTAGACTGTCTTGTTTAGCTTAAGGCAGGGCTTCTTGTTAAGCAGTGATTGTACGACTGCATGATTTCTTGTAATTAAGCATTTCAAATTATTGCGCTACTAACACATGTTTCAAAGAATGACGGAAATGACAAAAGCAGCATTCAACTTAAATCTAGCTTAAGTTATCCATTTCTAGGATTCACGAGTGTGAAGATGAAAAAATACGGGATTGCAATATTTTTTATTATACACAGAATTACTGAAAGCGGTAATTTTCTTATGCAAATTTTGAGTTGCTTTCTTTAAAAAAAAAAAACGACCTGACCTTTTTCAGTTCTGGGCTTCGTCCTTGTTTCGGGACAGCGGCTCCAGCAGCAGCAGCAGCAGCAGCAGATTCGCCAGCCAGTCTCCCCCTCTGTTCTTCTCGCTTCCAATGCTAGGACTCGGAACCAAGAGCGACTCTTCCAGCAGAGTCAAGACTTTAACTTCGACTCACAAAATCAGTTTAACAACTTTGAACAGAACTCTGGAGTACAGAGCTTTGGTAACGCTGAGTCCAGACAACCTGCCTCCTTCAGGCAAAACGTAGGTATCGAGAATCAGCCAAGACAGGCAAGAGTGACCGTCTTCAGTGGCCGAACCCAAGAAGAAAGGTCCCAACAGACCCGTCAGGACGCACAGTTCATCAACCAAAACCAGTTCTTCCGTCAGTCTGAAGACTCTTTCCCGACCGACGGCGTCTTCGAACCCCTCAATCTTCCTTCAGGAGCTTCCCTTCTGATGGGCCAGATCGACACTTCCTTCTCGTGCGCCGACCGCCCCTATGGCTACTACGCCGACGAACGCAACGACTGCCGCGTCTTCCACGTGTGCAACCCTTACCTCTTCAACGACGGCCGCGTCGAAACCCAGCAGTACAGCTTCATGTGCAACGAGTACACCGTCTTCGACCAGAAGCAGATGACTTGCGTGGAACGAAATGCGGCCAACCCTTGTCAAGAATCTTCTTTCCACTACTCCAAGAACGAAGAGTTCGGACTCCCCGAGGAGAAGATCTAAATATCTGTCTCTTTGGTAAAGGCTTATTGGAAAATAGACTTCTGTAGGGTTGAAGGGGAAATAAAGTATCTTGAAAATCATTGCCTTTTCACTTGCTGGTCCTTGTGGAGATATATGAATCTGAGTCTAAAATGGGAGGGCAAAGAATCACATGATTTTTCTCCGTCTATATAAATTTTTGCACTACAATTTTAGCTTGAAAATATTTTCTTTCCTTAGAGGAAATGTGAATATAAGGTATTGGGTTATAACTAGAGATTTCTTAAAATCAAAAAAGGTTCCAAGGTCACTCAAGGCCAAGGACTATTAAAAATGTTGACTTTTTTGTTTTGAAAGCGTGATCATGTAATTTGTGAAATTAAGGAAAATCTATCATTTGGCATCCATTATATCATTTTAAGGTTCTATATCAGGTGCCTATAAACATACATTCTAAAGTGTAGTAAATTCGACCCCTTACACTATGTTTAAACACACTGGCAATCATGGTCATATCTATTTGTTGCTACTGAAAAAGACACCAAAAGATTTACGCTTTTTGAATTATGTACACTGTAGAGGTTAACTTGTGAATTTCTGGGTACTTACAAGCACAGTATAGACGTGTAGAGTACACACACACATACACACACACACACACACACACACACACACACACACACACACACACACACACACACACACACACACACACACACACACACACACACACACACACACACACACACACACACACAAATCCCACAAATTCCACACACACAACGATAAACAGGTTTATATTGACGGGTTCGTAAGATAGAATAAAAGTGCCAGTTTACTGAAGGAATGCTTGTATGATTCCACTTTACAAATGAAAAGTCGACAAATATAAATGTATAGTTGTAGTTTTAGTGATCAGTCTGTTAAGTGTAGTTGGTAATACATATGAGACGGTGTTAACTGAAAGTATTAGGAGATAAGAGGGAGTAATTGGTGTAAAATAGTGTGGGTTGAGGAAAGAAAGAGGATGAGTAGATAATATTTTCTTAGCATGCGATAAGTATTTGGCAAAAAGAAAGGATGTTACTGGGCTCTAATGCATCTGGAGAAGGCATATGACAGGGTCGACAGGTAGGCATTGTAGTAGGTATTGCAGGTATATTATGGGATTGGGGGAGGGGGAGGGTGTTGAGGGCTGTCAAAAGTTTTAATGTGAGTAGTTGAACTGTGTTAAGGTAGGAACTGAAGGAAGAGAGTGGTTTGAAGTGAAGGTAGGACTGCGCCAGGGTTGATTAATGTGACTATGGTTGTTCAACGTGTATATAAATGGGGTATTACAGGAGGTTAGGAGGCTGGAGATGAGAGTGAAGTAGAAGGTGAGCCAGTTGTTGTTTGCTGATGACACTGCGCTTGTGACTAGGTCATAGGAATATGTAAGGGACCTAGTGGATGAATTCGGGAAGACAAGTGAGCGGAGAACATAAAAAATGTGAGGAAATATACGGTATTAAGATATACAAGGGGAGTGGTTGTGCGTTGGAGATAAGTTTAAGACACAAACACACACATGCGCGCGCGCACACACACACACGCACACACACACACACACGCACACACACACACACACACACACACACACACACACACACACACGCACACACACACACACACACACACACACACACACACACACACACACACACACACACACACACACACACACACACACACACACACACACACACACATGCTCAGGGCGGTCCGTTGGTGAGATAGTGGAGAGTGAAGTTGGGTGGTGATGCTGAGGGTTTTGGTCGCTGATGCCAACGGAGGTGACTGCGGAGCCCAGTTTTTGACCCACATATCCTTCCATACTCAGAACAAATAAGATTATTCGTTTCTGGAGTGGTAGACACAAGAATCCTGGCAAGAAATGGCCTCGTTCTAGTTCACGCAAGCCATCTGACTCTAGTTAAACATGGAACGTTACATTCATATGAAGCTGCACGAGCGACACTCGATGTATCTTTTGTCAAAGAGGCGAGAGTTGTTGTAAACGTGGGAGTCACGGCGCAGTCGTCGCCCTGTTCTGCGTCGAAGCTGTAGGACGATCGACACGCGAGAAGGACACGTCGATCTGCGCCATGAAGAAGCAGGTTCCACCACCAAAAATGTTGAGAGGCTCCAAGATAGCGTCGACTTGGAACTGATGGAGAAGCTTCTTCTGGTCGCTGAGCTCTCTTTGAGAATCCATTGTGTCTTGCCTTACTGGGGTTAGTCACTAAGTTGTGTTAGAATTGTCAGCTGATCCTTGACTTTAGTTTTTGATTTAAGATGATCGGTCTCTAAGCACTATTTTCTACTGGAATCTGATGTTGCTTACTGTGGGTCAAAATCAACCATGGCTCTCATGGAAGCGTAAAATTTTTCGCTAAATTCTAATATAGCCTTTAATTAAACTGGAAAGTGAACTCCTGATGTTAAAACGAATAATTTTGTGAGATTCAGAAAAAACAAATCCGAACCGCCCACTTTATAAGAGGCAAAAGGAGATAAAAAAAAAAAAAAAAAAATCAAAAGATATTATCTCGAAACAACGCTAAAATATTTTATTCAGCTAAGTCGATAATCTGGTCCGTAAAAACTTGACGGCAGTGAAAGTGATCACATTAGTAGAGCTGCCAGCGTAGCAAACATCGGCGCCCTTGCAACCGTGAATAACTGGTTTATTCAAGGGTTTCATAATAAAGTCCCTTCTTGTTTCGCACCTTGTTACTACGCTCAGGCGGAACAAGAACTGCAAATGGAAAGGGACAGAAACAAGTTATACCAATATACACATGACCTGAAGCAAGGTAAAATTGATATTTACTACACTGACACATGCACTCAAATACAAAGTTAATTAAATTTTCAGGATCGTTATTCGCGCGCACGCACACACACACACACACACACACACACACACACACACACACACACACACACACACACACACACACACACACACACACACACCTACACACACACACACACCTACACACACACACACCTACACACACACACACACACACACACACACACACACACACACACACACACACACACACACACACACACACACACACACACACACACGCACCCCCCCACACAAACACACACACACACACACACACACACACACACACACACACACACACACACACACACACACACACACACACACACACACACACACACCGACTCGGTGGCACAGTTGGTAGAGCGCTGAACTGGGAAGCAGAAGTGCTCCCAGTAACCAGTTCGAATCCTGCCCAGGGCCGAAATTATTTCGGTATCGCTGTGCCTCGGGTCGTTACTCTGACTCTCGTGGGCGGGGAGTTGGGTGTGTGTGTGTGTGTGTGTGCAAGGTCATAGCATTACCCATAGATCGGACCTACGAGCTCTGAGCTCTCTTCCAGGAGGGAAATAGCTGTCGATCACGAGTCCAACACGTGATCCAAAGACCAAGTGAATACACAGACACACACGCACGGTTGCTGGTCATTATTATGAAAAGACTAATTCTCCGCTCTGGAATTCTGATAGCGAGGCAAGACAATGAGACATAACATTGGCTGCGGCGGTAAGTTAGGGGTGGGGTGGGGTTGGGAAGGTTAAGTGGGATTTCTTCATTTATTTATTTATTTATTTTTCTAATTTGGGAGTGAAGTGTCACTCCCACGGGCTTTGTTTGAGTCCGTGCGGTGGTGTTTATGTAAGACACACCTTGTGGAGAGGAAGTGGGATAGAATGGAAAGTGAAGTAATGTTAATTAGAAAAGGGAAACTAGAATTATGGAACGGGACATTACATTCGATAAAATGATCTATGAGATAAGAAAGGCGAATCCTACAATTTTAAGAATATCTACAGTGAATGAATTGCTGAGGAAAAAGGCAGACAGTATTATACAAACGCAAATGATTATAAGGTTAAAAAAACAAACAAACAAAAAGAGGAACTTGGAGAGGATGCAGTGCCGAGTAACACCTGGATTGCCGACATGGTGCACATTTTCCTTAGGGTGTTAAGCTCCATACAGTAGAAAAGGTATGCTCAAGCTAAGAGTTGAAGAGAGAGAGAGAGAGAGAGAGAGAGAGAGAGAGAGAGAGAGAGAGAGAGAGAGAGAGAGAGAGAGAGAGAGAGAGAGAGAGAGAGAGAGAAGAAGGGAGGGAGAGAGAGAGAAAACAAAACAAACAATTATTATATCTTCTAGTCACTATTTACCAAGAAGGAGGATTTTGAGGGAGAGAGGGGAAAATTAGATGAAGATGCAGCAAACAATATTATATGGGAGAACAACAAGTGAATAAACTTTTCGTGAGTTTAGAAGTGAGAAGGACCTCGCGGTCAGATGAGATCTTAAATTGGATACTGAAGGAATGCAGGGTGTTCCCAGAAAGAGGGAAGGGTATCGCTGGACTGGAAATTAGTCAATGTGGTACCACTTTACAAGAGAAGGATTACAATGGAATCGCTAAAGTACACATAAGTGTCCACGACCAGCACGATATCTGTGTTAAAATCATAAGCAGATGAATTACTTAGAGGACAAGGGAATCTTGTTTTGCAATCAGTTCGGATGCAGAAACGTCTTGTATAATCAATCTGTTCAGTCTTTATTCGAGATTGGTTGATGGGGTGGACGAAAGAGATGATTGGATAGATTGTATATGCTTGGGTCTAGAAAAGGCTTTCGACAAAGCCACAAAGGATTGATGTAGAAATTGAAGAACGGTGGAAGAATCAAAGATATACTAGGATGGATGAAATATTTACTCGGATAGGTGCATATAAACAATGGTGAAGGATAGAATATTCGATTGGAGAAAGGTGAATAGTGGAGTACCACAGGGCTCTGTACTGGCATCAATGATACTCTTGGTGTAGACCAATGACATAAAGAAGGGAATGGAAAACTACGGAAACAAATTTGTTGATAATGCTAAAGTCATGAAGAGTGAAACTGAAAAAGATTATATATTTCTACTGGAAGACCTTAGAATATATGAATGGAGCCAGAAGTGGAAGCTGAAATTCAGTGCATCGAAGTGTAAAAAATCGAAAATGGGTCAAAGCAAAATCAGAACGTCATGGAAATGTGGAGATGAAGTAATCACAGTGGCGAAGGAGAAAAGGGTTTAAGAATCGTATTTAGGAATTACTTGTCGCCGAAAAATCACATGAATTAGTTTAAGGCAAAATTTGACATATCGGGGTACTGTATAGTGACGGGACTCCATGTGTATAGCTCCAACACTATACAATATGTAAATAGAATTACTCAAGTATGCGCACGCACAAAGTAAATCATCGCTTAGTCTACGAAATGGTTAAATTTTTGCTCTCATTTACGCGAATGTCAACTATACTACTTGATATATTTTACCGGTTAAACTGAACATTTCCAGAATATTAACAATCCATATTTCATTATCTTATTAGAAATCTATATTTGCTGATAAAACTCTGGTTTCATCATGAAACTAAAGGATCATACAGGCAGCGCTACAATATAAGGAATCATCCGTGAGTACCATTTCCCAGGAACTAAACGTATACATTTCATTGCCCTGAAAACAGCAACAACCTGTTTGTCGACCAAACAACATTCTAAAGCAGCCATAGCGTCACTCCATGAGGATAGCACCTACTTAATCGTTTCAGTTTGTTCCTTATTGAAAATTGAACACATACACACGCACGCACACGCACGCACACACACACACACACACACGCACGCACACGCACACACACACACACACACACACACACACACACACACACACACACACACACACACACACACACACACACACACACTCAAACATACACACATGAGAGGTTAAACAGGTTGGACTCGACAATCGACCCATCGCAATTTAATTTTGCTAAAGGCCTTAGTGGATAAAATTTCAATTGAGTACACCGGGTGGGGGTGGGGTGGGGGTACCTCTGTTCAGGGTTACTGCTGATGTATGAATTTGGCTTCACCTTTGCGAAAAAGTCTGTGAGAAAATAATTATTACATTTTTTCCTCCGACGTCACTCAGAAAGAATATGAATAAAAATTGTTCATTCAAAACTGTTTACATGGCAAAATGTTGCTTTTTACACCAAAGGTTTTCCACAAATAAAGGTAAGTCATAACATGAGGAAATTGATAAGGATGATGCATAAGATAAAATAGAACAAAAGAAAAGAAAAAAAAAAGATAAAAAAGAAAGAAGTGGATATCTTCTAAGGTCACAATTACTTAACACTGGAGGTAATTCAATTCACAATTGAGTTGAGACGACTGAGAATATTACTTTACTTCCTTAAGTCAAAATTTCATGAACTAGAGAGAAAAACTGAACAAGAAAAAAAAAAGCGCAGAAAGCAAAAATATATTAAATTAAAAAGGAAAAGTAAAAATTGACAATTGATACCATAAAAAAGGACCGTGTGGTAGCCCAGTGGATACAGTTTCGAACTCATAAACAGGTTGTCGTGAATTCGATTCCCGGGACCCTATGCGGACTTTACCGAGTTGGTTCCCGACAGCCCTGGCCAGGCGGGGAGGCGACGCAAACGTAGCCCCCCCACCCCTAGAAAAAGAAAAAAAGAAAAAAAAAGAAAGAAGAAAAGAAGAAAAAATAACAATAAAGAAATAAAATAAAGAAATAAAAAATAAAATGAAAAATGCGGCTTACCACAACTGACAGGGCTTGCCCTACTAGTGGTTTCTAACTTCCCATTTCATGGGACTGGGATGATGAGTTATAGATAAAAAAAAAAAAAAAAAAGGGAGGCCAGGGCAAAGGCAAATGAAGATTTGATCAGTGAACTGTTCAAGGTACAAGAAGGTTTGTAATCTGGCTAAGAAAATAATAAAACAAATTTTACAGATAATAGAACATTAAAGGAAAAAAATTACACTAGAAGAAAGAACAGTAAAGGCTATTAAAGAATGAAATCTTTTGTCACTCATGAAATTGATAAAAAAAAAACAAAAAAAAAACATGTTACACTAGAGGAAGGAACAGTGAAGGTTATTAAAAATGAAATATTTTGTCACTCATGAAGTTGATAAGGAAAATAAAGTTACACTAGATGAAAGAGCTAAAGGTTATTAAAAATTAAATCTTTTGTCACTCATGAAGTTAATAATACAACGTTTATCCTAATCTTGGCTAGCGGGATGACACTTCATGGAAGGAACTCCAGGAACAAGCGTTGCTAATGTTAGCTTTGCTGCCACTAACACTTAGTCACTTGTGTTATTATTCCGTAGGCCCCATGCCTTCTCCTTCTCTTAAGTATGTTTCCACCAAATCTTCTATAATCAGAGTTAAAGTTTCTTGATGGGTTGAATTAAAATGGAGGTATAGTTTTCTCGTCTTATTTTCTTCTAAATAATACACTTGGTTCTTCAAGTTACACCAAGGGACTCCCGCCAGGGATCCTCTTACATCCACCAAGCCACTTCTGCTCCGACGTCACTATTTAATTCATCCAATAACTTTGAACGTTACAAATAAGTGCCACCCTTTTAGGGCGTGACTTTACCTCCATGCACCAATAATTTTTCTCCTCCTCCACCCAGAACGAGCTCTATGTTTACATTCAGTCACATCAGCACCTCTCGATATCCTAATCTATATTTACAAATATAAGACGGTAACTCTGCAATTATGCAAATCTGCAACTATGCAACTTGCAATCGGCCATTGTATCATAACAACCGAATATAAAATTTACATATCGTTTCACCTGCCCCTCGATCTACCTAAATGTCTACCTCTATCTACCGGCCTCTTACACTAAAGACTAAGGAAATTGCATCCATTATCATAAGAAAGACCCATATGTAGCTGATCAGATTGATGACTTGTCTAGGCTAGGTCAAGTGGAAAGAATTGGCTTGTATTTAATGAAAATAAAATCTAAGTTGCAAGCTGTATCAAATAAAGTAATCAGCAAATCTTGAAAGCTAGCAGAAGACGAAATTAAGAACATTTGGTTTAGGAGAGATGCAACTAAAGATAGGCATGCTAAGACACGGGAACTTGTAAAGAAAGCCAATCACAACAATAAAATGAGGACGGAAGAATTTTTTTTTTTTTTCAGGAGAGTTATCCAAAAGAAATGGCTTTGAAATCGACGAAAAGATAATATTGCACAGAAATGACCAAGAAAACTAAAAGTAGCCTATACTAATATAAATGGCTTCTTAACAGCCAGGTTACAAATGAATGATTGAAGGTAAACGAGCTTGATACTTTGTGTATAATAGAGCTCAAATTCCCCAATTTTTTGTTTATCTTTTATTTTCTATAAAAATCCAGGGAATAAGAGAGAGACCGCCGGCAGAAGAGACAGAGAAAATAAAATAGATGATGTGGTCATGGTTGTTATGAGAAATGACATTATGTTGGAAGAAGCAAATCTGAGTGAAAGCAATTCTGAACCAATCAGTCTGAAAATTAGAACTAAACAACTGAATAAGTAAATAGGAGAGACCTCATGTTAGCGTATGCTCCCCCACCTTCCCCAACTCCCACCATGACAAGAGCTTGGAATGAATCTGAATATAAAGAAATGTTGCTAGGTATAACTCTTCATAAAACAAATAAATAAAAAAGAACACATACATACACATTTACACACACACACACACACACACACACACACACACACACACACACACACACACACACACACACACACACACACATATATATATATATATATATATATATATATATATATATATATGGGAAATACGCTTACATTGGTATCAAATCTACACTTTTTTTTAAAGGAAAACATTAGATTCGTCTGCAAATATAAAGGATGATAAAAGCAACACCGTATCGGGTGTCACCCACCTCGTTGGCAGCGGTGGTATATAGCCCAGAGCTCTCCTCGACAGCAACAGTTCCTCTTGGACAGCCAACAAACGATCAACATGAGGGCCGCTCTCTTTTGTAAGGGCTGCATCATATTCACTAATGACAACAAATGGAACGAAAATCTAGCGTGAATATATGAAAATATTTCCCTAGTGGTTATAATAACTTTTATTATTTTCTTTTATAGGTATTTTATAATATAATTTAATTCTTTAGCCCATTTGGTAACTTCACTATGGTTTTGTGAGTAGTTATGTATGCAACAACTTAGCAGCACACACACGCACACAAACACACATACACACACACACACACACACACACACACACACACACACACACACACACACACACACACACACACACACACACACACACACGCAAACAAATTTGCACACACGTATTAACACGTATTCATATACGCACATAAGGATGAGCATATACATATAAACTAAGTTGGGAAAGAAAATTAAATCTGTAATGTTTTCCAGTGATGGGAATTTCCCTCGTGATGGGACAACAGTTCCAACAAGTCCGACAAGTCTCATCACCAGCCGTCCTTTTGGCAAACTCAGGAGACTTCCGACAAGGAAGGAGGGATTTCCAAGGGAACCAATTCAACAATAACTTCCAAGAAAACACCCAAGCGCAAAACTTCCGTCAAACTGGATTCCAGAATAATCAGGAGAGCCGATTTTCTCTAGACAGCCAAAGACAATCCCAGCAGGAGAACCAGAACTCCCAGTTCAGGTTGAACGACTTTGCACAAGATCGCCGACAAGAGTTCTCCAACCAGCAGAACCTCTTCCGTCAGGCTGAGGGTGCTCAGTTCTTGGAGGGTGATTTCGAGCCTCTGAACCTTCCCTCAGGAGCTTCTCTCCTCATGGGCAGCATCGACACGTCCTTCCAGTGCGCCGACCGCCCCTACGGCTACTACGCCGACGAACGCAACGAGTGCCGCGTGTTCCACGTGTGCAACCCTTACCTCTTCTCCGACGGCCGCATCGAAACTCACCAGTACAGCTTCATGTGCGGAGAGGGCCGAGTCTTCGACCAGGAGAAGTTGACATGTGTGGGGGAGTTCGCTGCAATCCCTTGCCAAGAATCCTCCTTCCATTACTCCAAGAACGCTGAATTCGGGCTCCCCGAAGAGAAGTTCTAATCCAAATATCATAATGTACAATTTTGTAACGTTGAACTGTAAATGAGTATAGTTCCTCATACCAGATATGTAAAATCTACAAATATTTCAATACAAGATGATTACATTTCTAAAAGCATGTTTTATTCCAACATTTATACAAGTGTTTGTCACTCCCAAGGTCACTAGAACGTGAAGAGATTTACTATCTATATATATACACAAAGGTCTTCTACCCCTTTATAAGAGAGGTAGGTAGTCAAGGTACGCAACTGCTCCCAGCCATTCAACTCTCATCCACCCACTACCCCTGTTTCCCTCTCATCTTACCTCTTCCTGGAGGAATGCAGGACATTCCTGTTTCCTAGCCGATGCCCGGGTCAAAGCAAATGCAGCAAGACGCAACACATCTACATCAGGGCTGCTTCAATTAAACGGCAACCCTCCCTCCTCGTCACATTATATGAAAAAAAAAAATGAGACGGATTTCACAATCAGCATATTACAACCTAGATTCGAAAATAACTAAAATTTGGTGTGGGTGGAGTTAAATTCCCTGGGTTGAACTTAGAAGTGAGGGTACCCCATCGCGCTGGAAACAACCTTCCATGCACAGCTACAGTATTCGCATAAGACAAGTCGTTGAAATGAAGCTGAATGTAGAGAAATGCTGCTGGACACAACTCCCTTATTCAGAAAAAGAAAGGAAAGGAGAGAGAAAAGCAAAATAAATCATAGAGCAATTAACAATATAGTCCTGTGGGGGACTTTAACTGCAATGAAACCAATTAGGAGAAATGGGAAGCAAGTGATAATGTACATTCCTCGAGTAATGACATGTTAAATACAACGTTTATTTTTGGTCAAAGGAAAGACAATAATAGATTGACAGTAAATATTAGAAAATATTGAAGAGGAAAAGTATATAGACGTTTTGGTAAATGCAATTATCATTTTCAATGTAACAGATGTAGGGAGTAAATGACATAATATACATAGAAAGAAAGCCTTGGGGAAGGTCATAACATAAGACTCGGGGGTAGGTCACATGATAAGTGTGAGATGACGTGGGAATTTGTCTATCACTGTGGGCCAAATGTCACCTAGGGTTTAGCTGTCAAGCTGTCCGCTCCGACAGACACTTGAAGATTGAAGAGCGTATAGTCGGGGAAGGTGTGAAACCTATAGTTTCCTTGAGTGCTTGGGGGAATGATATAGGTAAGTTAGGGAGTGAGGAATTGTTTGCGCGGTTCCGGGATGCGCTAGATAAGATTAGGAATAAGGGAGGGGTTTCTGTTTTATGTGAAATCCTTCTGAGGAGTAGAGTTGGAGGCATGTGGCATTCCAGGGCTACTGCAATGAATTGCAGGCTGGCAAAACATTGTAAGGCCAATGGATGGGCATTTGTCGACAACTAGGATCGCTTTTACGATAGGAATCATCTATATAGAAGAGACGGGGTGCACGTGTCGCCCAGAAGATTTCGGGTCCTTGCTGAATCCCTTGAGCGAGAAGTAGACATTCTGCAGGGTTTTTTCGGGTAAATTACATGGGAGTCAAGGGGGGGGGGGTATCAGAATTTAGTTTAGGCAATAGAAACAGCTCAGTGAGGGACTGTGTAAAGAATCGCTAAATCAGGTGGAGGGGGGGGATAAACCAGCAGAAGCGTAATAAATAAAATTGATTTACTACGAGATAAAGCGTGCGTAAAGATTTGATATTATAACTACTACTGATTCCTGGATCAATATGGCTGATAGACATTTCCTACCAGAAATCGAGATAGAAATATATAAGTTTTTTCATATGGACAAGGTTAGCAGGAGTAGGGAAAGAGTAGCAGTTTTCGTTAAAAATACAATAAACTGTATCATCAAGAATTCGATTAGGGAAGAGGATGGTACGGAATCTATTTGGGTGGAGATTATAGGCAAGAATAGGAAATTTATTATTGGCGTCCTATATAGACCTCCTAACCTCAGCATTGAACAGACTGATCCCCTTATTCATGAAGTACAAAATTGTGATCATAGGATATTTTAATTATAGAAACATTGACTGGGAAATTTGAGTAGATCAGGATAATTTCCGAGAACAAATGATTACCAATCCAACGAGGGAGAGAATACTCTGGACTTCTAACAAGTAAAGAGCACCTAACGAGTAATGAAAAAGTGGGAGATGGTCTAGGTTCTAGCGATCATCAAGAAATAAGATTTGATATTTGGGAAGAATTAAAAAGAACGAATAAAGTTCAAGTACCGGACAAGATAAGAGACCATACAAGACATTTGATCACTTACGGGATCGACCCAGGGGGCTGTGACGAGGTCAAATACATAGTCAGCCCGGACGTCATTAATGCGGTCAGGAGTAGGGTCATGGAGGGTATGCGTACCTTGGGTCATGTCACTCTCGGGCGTGGGGTCAACAGTCGGTCAGCAATTTGGATGAAATGTATAGTAACCTAACAGATTTAATTCTAAATGCACAAGATAAATCTATTCCCCTCAAGTCAATACGGAAGAATAGTGATACTCCCAAATGGATGACGGACAGGCTAAAACATGAGATCGGAATGAAAAGAGGACTTTACGTATGAATAAAAAACGAAGAAACACGCCTTAGATCTAAATATAATGATATAGCAAGACTGGTTAAAAAGAATAAGCGCACAGCAAAACATAAATATAAAATTAAGGTTGCCAGACAAGCGAGATCCAACCTAAAGGGCTTTTTTCCTCTCTTAAAAAAATAAAGGATAGGCCCAATTCAAAATGACGAAAATGTTATGATAGAATCAAAGAAAATGAGTGAGGCATTTAACAAATGTTTTCTCTCTGTGTTTAATAAGGAGAGGTTAGATGAGGTACCTGACTACGATCCGATTTTCAGTGGGGATGAAAGAAGTAGACTAATATCAGCGTTAGTAAGGTAGAAGTAGTCAAGCAGATTGAAAGACTTAAATCTACAAAATCCCCGGAGTCAGACAAAAATTTCCCAGAGTGCTTAAAGAGTGTAAATTTGAAATCTGCGACCAATTAACAGAGATACTTAATAAGTCGGTAGACGCTGGGTTTTGTGCCTATTGCTTGGGAGCAGGCAAACGTTCTTGTTAAAAAAAAGGAGATAAATCGTCTATATGTAACTACAGGCCAATCAGTTTGGCACCAGTTATAGGTAAAATGCTTGAATCAATAATAGTTAATAGACTCAGAGAACACATCGAGACATAATTTGATTGGTGACACACATCATGGTTTCTCCAAGGGTAAGGCATGCGTGACTAATATTCTACCATTTTACACTAAAGTACGTAAGGCGTCAGATAACAACGATAGTTATTATGTTATTTACCTTGACTTTAGCAAAGTGTTCGACAAGGTGCCCCACCAGAGACTACTAAATAGAATCAAAGCCCATGGCATAGGAAGAAAGTGTTAGAATGAATTAGGGCTTGGATCAGTGACCGAAAAGAGCGGGTCGCCGTAAATGGTGTAAAATCCAGGTGGGGGAATGTTTCTAGTGGGGTCCCCCAGGGCTCGATTTTGGGTCCCTTATTGTCCATTATGTACATAAACGACTTGGACAAGTGGATTAATAGTGATGTTAGTAATTTTACGGATGGCACTATAATAAGATTCCTAATTAGGTCAGGAGAATGCGCCGAGACTCTGCAGGATGATCTTAAACTGTTCATATGGTCGGTGAAATGGCAAATGAACTTCAATATCTCAAAGTGCAGGGTATCCACATTTTGTCCACATTGTCACTAAATGTAATAAAAGGCACTAATGGTAACGAAAGGGTACATCGGGGATCAACCCCATTGATACCAAATACCAGTGATAAGTTATACAAAAAAAAAAAATAATAATAACATTGGAGACACGGAATTGAAACAATTTCCCTCTAAATATCAATGAGAGAAGAAATAAGGGCTTGAAACTGTCATGATGTAGATTTAATCTTATGGAAGATGGAAATTGTTTCGATAATCGCTTAGCCGATGAAAAAAAAAAAAAAAAAAAAAATAGAGCTCCCATGGAAGCGATCGCGAATGGAAACGTAGCTACAGGTTCAAGGATTAAAAGCACCTACGTAGTATTCTACGTTATTTTTCAATTGGTTATTTTCTTTGCTTCTTTTATTTTCACTTTTCGTAGCTCATATTGACACGTACCGAAAGATCTCCTGCCTGCGTATTAAATCAACAAACAAAATAAAAGTCATGACCCGTGCGTGATCACAAGGAATAGTAAAATCAGTGGCCAAGAGAATATCAGGTTTCACCTGCCTTAGTCAAACCAGTGGTATATAAGCCAGAGTCCAGGTCGGCAGCAACAGCTCTTCTTCAGCAAGCAACCAACTGTCATCATGAAAGGCGCTCTCTTAGGTACAGTCTACGTCATATTCACTTTAAGATTTGGTTCAATAAGTTAGAATACAGTCAGGCGAGGAACTCAATTTAATTAAACTGTAGTTAAAGAATATACATTCATGAATCCAGCACGGTGCTGTTACAATATTCTTCCATGATATATAATGTGATTTTACCAGTATTTCTTTAAAGAAAGCACACCCACACAAACGAACTCACCCACACAAACACGCACCCCCCCCACACAAACAATCACACCCACACATACGCTCACACCCACACGAACGCGCACCCCACCCACACATACTCATACGTTCTTACGCACGCGTACCTCCACGCACAAAAACACACACACACGCACACACACACACACACACACACACACACACACACACACACACACACACACACACACACACACACACACACACACACACACACACACACACACACACACACACACACACACAAATCTGCAAACACACACACACACACATACAAATGCGCACACACATATTAACACATATAATACATATATAAGGATGACCATCTACATATAAACTAAGTTGAGAGAGAAAATTAAATCTGTAATATTTTCCAGTGATGGGAATCTCCCTCGTGATGGGACAACAGTTCCAACAAGTTCGACAAGTCTCATCACCAGCCGTCCTTTTGGCAAGCTCAGGAGACTTCCGGGAAGGGAGGAGGGATTTCCAAGGGAACCAATTCAACAATAACTTCCAAGAAAACAATCAAGTGCAAAACTTCCGTCAAACTGGATTCCAGAGCAACCAGGAGGGCCGATTTTCTCTAGACAGCCAAAGACAATTCCAGCAGGACAACCAGAACACCCAGTTCAGGTCCAACGACTTTGCACAGGATCGCCGACAAGAGTTCTCCAACCAACAGAATCTCTTCCGTCAGGCTGAGGGTGCTCAGTTCTTGGAGGGCGATTTCGAGCCTTTGAACCTTCCGTCAGGAGCTTCTCTCCTCATGGGTCAGATCGACACGTCCTTCCAGTGCGCCGACCGCCCTTACGGCTACTACGCCGACGAACGCAACGACTGCCGCGTGTTCCACGTGTGCAACCCTTACCTCTTCTCCGATGGCCGCATCGAAACCCACCAGTACAGCTTCATGTGCGGTGAGGGCCGAGTCTTCGATCAGGAGAAACTGACATGTGTGGAGGAGTTCGCTGCCATCCCTTGTCAAGAATCCTCCTTCCATTACTCCAAGAACGCTGAATTCGGTCTCCCCGAAGAGAAGTTCTAATCCAAATATCATAATGTACAATTTTGTAACGGTGAACTGTAAATGAGTATAGTTCCTCATACCAGATATGTAATATCTATAAATATTTCAATATAAGATGATTATATTTCTAAAAGCATGTTTTATTCCAACATTTATACAAGTGTTTGTCACTCCCAAGGTTACTAGAACGTGAAGGGATTTACTCTCTATAAATATACACAAAGGTCTTCTACCCCTTTATAAGAGAGGTAGGTAGTCAAGGCACGCAACTGCTCCCAGCCATTCAACTCTCATCCACCCACTACCCCTGTTTCCCTCTCATCTTACCTCTTCCTGGAGGAATGCAGGACATCCCTGTCTCCTAGCCGATGCCCGGGTCTAAGCAAATGCAGCAAGACGCAGTACATTTACATCAAGGCTACTTCAATTACACGGCAATCCTCCCTCCTCGTCACATTATGTGAATAAAAGAATGAGACGGATTTCACAATCAGTATATTACAACCTAGGTTCGAAAATAACTAAAATTTGGTGTGGGTGGAGTTAATTTCCCTGCCTCGAACTTAGAAGTGAGGGTACCCCATCGCGCTGGAAACAACCTTCCATGAACAGCTACAGTATTCGCATAGGACAAGTCGTTGGAATGAAGCTGAATACAGAAAAATACTACTGGACACAACTCCCTTATTCAGAAAAAGAAAGGAAAGGAGAGAGAAAAGCAAAATAAATCATTGAGCAATTAACAATATAGTCCTGTGGGGGACTTTAACTGCAATGAAACCAATTATGAGAAATGGGAAGTAAGTGATAATGTACATTCCTCGAGTAATGACATGTTAAATACAACGTTGATTTTGGTCAAAGGAAAGACAATAATAGATTGACATTAAATATTAGAAAATATTGAAGAGGAAAAGTATATAGACGTTTTGCTAAATGCAGTTATCATTTTCAATGTAACAGATGTAGGGAGTAAATGACATAATATACATAGAAAGAATGCCTTGGGGAAGGTCACAACATAAGACTCGGGGGTAGGTCACATGATAAGTGTGAGATGACGTGGGAATTTATCTATCACTGTGGGCCAAATGTCACCTAGGGCTTAGCTGTCAAGCTGTCCGCTCCGACGGTCACTTGAAGATTGAAGAGTGTATAGTCGGGGAAGGTGTGAAACCTATAGTTTCCTTGAGTGCTTGGGGGAATTATATAGGTAAGTTAGGGAGTGAGGAATTGTTTGCGCGGTTCCGGGATGCGCTAGATATGATTAGGAATAAGGGAGGGGTTTCTGTTTTATGTGAAATCCTTCCGAGGAGTAGAGTTGCAGGCATGTGGCATTCCAGGGCTACTGCAATGAATTGCAGGCTGGCAAAACATTGTAAGGCCAATGGATGGGCATTTGTCGACAACTGGGATCGCTTTTACGATAGGAATCATCTATATAGAAGAGACGGGGTGCACTTGTCGCCCAGAAGATTTCGGGTCCTTGCTGAATCCCTTGAGCTAGAAGTAGACATTCTGCAGGTTTTTTTTCGGAAAAATTACATGGGAGTCAAGGGGAGGTGGTATCAGAATTTAGTTTAGGCAATAGAAACAGCTCAGTGAGGGACTGTGTAAAGAATCGCTAAATCAGGTGGAGGGGGGGATAAACCAGCAGAAGCGTAATAAATAAAATTGATTTACTGCGAGATAAAGCGTACGTAAAGATTTGATATTATAACTACTACTGATTCCTGGATCAATATGGCTGATAGACATTTCCTTCCAGAAATCGAGATAGAAAAATATAAGTTTTTTCATAAGGACAAGGTTAGCAGGAGTAGGGAATGAGTAGCACTTTTCGTTAAAAATACAATAAACTGTATAATCAAGAATTCGATTAGAGAAGAGGATGGTACGGAATCTATTTGGGTGGAGATTATAGGCAAGAATAGGAAACTTATTATTGGCGTCCTATATAGGCCTCGTAACCTCAGCATTGAACAGACTGATCCCCTTATTCATGAAGTACAGAAACGTGATCATAGGATATTTTAATTATAGAAACATTGACTGGGAAATTTGAGTAGATCAGGATAATTTCCTAGAACAAATGATTACCAATCCTACGAGGGAGAGAATACTCTGGACTTCTAACAAGTAAAGAGCACCTAACGAGTAATGAAAAAGTGGGAGATGGTCTAGGTTCTAGCGATCATCAAGAAATAAGATTTGATATTTGGGAAGAAATAAAAAGAACGAATAAAGTTCAAGTACTGGACAAGATAAGAGACCATACAAGACATTTGATCACTTACGGGATCGACCCAGGGGGCTGTGACGAGGTCAAATACATGGTCAGCCCGGACGTCATTAATGCGGTCAGGAGTAGGGTCATGGAGGGTATGCGTACCTTGGGTCAGGTCACTTTCGGGCGTGGGGTCAACAGTCAGTCAGCAATTTGGATGAAATGTATAGTAGCCTAACAGATTTAATTCTAAATGCACAAGATAAATCTTTTCCCCTCAAGTCAATATGGAAGAATAGTGATACTCCCAAATGGATGACGGACAGGCTGAAACATGAGATCGGAATGAAAAGAGGACTTTACGTATGAATAAAAATCGAAGAAACACGCCTTAGATCTAAATATAATGATATAGCAAGACTGGTTAAAAAGAATACGCGCACAGCAAAACATAAATATAAAATTAAGGTTATCAAACAAGCGAGATCCAACCTAAAGGGCTTTTTTCCTCTCTTAAAAAGAATAAAGGATAGGCCCAATTCAAAATGACGAAAATGTTATGATAGAATCGAAGAAAATGAGTGAGGCATTTAACAAATGTTTTCTCTTGGTGTTTAATAAGGAGAGGTTAGATGAGGTACCTGACTACGATCCGATTTTCAGTGGGGATGAAAGAAGTAGACTAATATCAGCGTTAGTAAGGTAGAAGTAGTCAAGCAGATTGAAAGACTTAAATCTACAAAATCCCCGGAGTCAGACAAAAATTTCCCAGAGTGCTTAAAGAGTGTAAATTTGAAATCTGCGACCAATTAACAGAGATACTTAATAAGTCGGTAGACGCTGGGTTTTGTGCCTATTGCTTGGGAGCAGGCAAACGTTCTTGTTAAAAAAAAAGGAGATAAATCGTCTATATGCAACTACAGGCCAATCAGTTTGGCACCAGTTATAGGTAAAATGCTTGAATGAATAATAGTTAATAGACTCAGAGAACACATCGAGAGACATAATTTGATTGGTGACACACATCATGGTTTCTCCAAGGGTAAGGCATGCGTGACTAATATTCTACCATTTTACACTAAAGTACGTAAGGCGTCAGATAACAACGATAGTTATTATGTTATTTACCTTGACTATAGCAGTGTTCGACAAGGTGCCCCACCAGAGACTACTAAATAGAATCAAAGCCCATGGCATAGGAAGAAAGTGTTAGAATGAATTAGGGCTTGGATCAGTGACCGAAAAGAGCGGGTCGCCGTAAATGGTGTAAAATCCAGGTGGGGGAATGTTTCTAGTGGGGTACCCCAGGGCTCGATTTTGGGTCCCTTATGTACATAAACGACTTGGACAAGTGAATTAATAGTGATGTTAGTAATTTTACGGATGGCACTATAATAAGATTCTTAATTAGGTCAGGAGAATGCGCCGAGACTCTGCAGGATGATCTTAAACTGTTCATATGGTCGGTGAAATGGCAAATGAACTTCAATATCTCAAAGTGCAGGGTATCCACATTTTGTCCACATTGTCACTAAATGTAATAAAAGGCACTAATGGTAACGAAAGGGTACATCGGGGATCAACCACATTGATACCAAATACCAGTGATAAGTTATACAAAAAAGAAAAAATAATAATAATAATAATAACATTGGAGACACGGAATTGAAACAATTTCCCTCTAAATATCAATGAGACAAGAAACAAGGGCTTGAAACTGTCATGATGTAGATTTAATCTTATGGAAGATGGAAATTGTTTCGCTAATCGCTTAGCCGATGAAAAAAAAAAAAAAAAAAAAAAAAAAGAGCTCCCATGGAAGCGATGGCGAATGGAAACGTAGCTACAGGTTCAAGGATTAAAAGCACCTACGTAGTATTCTACGTTATTTTTCAATTGGTTATTTTCTTTGCTTCTTTTATTTTCACTTTTCGTAGCTCATATTGACACGTACCGAAAGATCTCCTGCCTGCGTATTAAATCAACAAACAAAATAAAAGTCATGACCCGTGCGTGATCACAAGGAATAGTAAAATCAGTGGCCAAGAGAATATCAGGTTTCACCTACCTTAGTCAAACCAGTGGTATATAAGCCAGAGTCCAGGTCGGCAG
The DNA here is from genome assembly GCF_046742065.1 of Oratosquilla oratoria. Lineage (NCBI taxonomy): Eukaryota > Metazoa > Arthropoda > Malacostraca > Stomatopoda > Squillidae > Oratosquilla > Oratosquilla oratoria. The sequence goes on along the minus strand of NC_134818.1, from coordinate 28,311,360 downwards.
CAACAGCTCTTCCTCAGCAAGCAACCAACTATCATCATGAAAGGCGCTCTCTTAGGTACAGTCTACGTCATATTCACTTTAAGATTTGGTTCAATAAGTTAGAATACAGTCAGGCGAGGAACTCAATTTAATTAAACTGTAGTTAAAGAATATACATTCATGAATCCAGCACGGTGCTGTTACAATATTCTTCCATGATATATAATGTGATTTTACCAGTATTTCTTTAAAGAAAGCACACACACACAAACGAACTCACCCACACAAACGAACTCACCCACACAAACACGCACCCCCCACACAAACAATCACACCCACACAAACGCTCACACCCACACGAACGCGCACCCCACCCACACATACTCATACATTCTTACGCACGCGTACCTCCACGCAAACACACACACACACACACACACACACACACACACACACACACACACACACACACACACACACACACACACACACACACACACACACACACACACACACACACACACACACACACACACACAGACACACACACACACACACACACACAGACAGACACATGCACACACACACAAATGCGCACACACATATTAACACATATTATACATATATAAGGATGACCATCTACATATAAACTAAGTTGAGAGAGAAAATTAAATCTGTAATGTTTTCCAGTGATGGGAATTTCCCTCGTGATGGGACAACAGTTCCAACAAGTTCGACAAGTCTCATCACCAGCCGTCCTTTTGGCAAGCTCAGGAGACTTCCGGCAAGAGAGGAGGGATTTCCAAGGGAACCAATTCAACAATAACTTCCAAGAAAACACCCAAGCGCAAAACTTCCGTCAAACTGGATTCCAGAGCAATCAGGAGGGCCGATTTTCTCTAGACAGCCAAAGAAAATTCCAGCAGGAGAACCAGAACTCCCAGTTCAGGTTGAACGACTTTGCACAGGATCGCCGACAAGAGTTCTCCAACCAACAGAATCTCTTCCGTCAGGCTGAGGGTGCTCAGTTCTTGGAGGGCGATTTCGAGCCTTTGAACCTTCCGTCAGGAGCTTCTCTCCTCATGGGTCAGATCGACACGTCCTTCCAGTGCGCCGACCGCCCTTACGGCTACTACGCCGACGAACGCAACGAGTGCCGCGTGTTCCATGTGTGCAACCCTTACCTCTTCTCCGATGGCCGCATCGAAACCCACCAGTACAGCTTCATGTGCGGTGAGGGCCGAGTCTTCGATCAGGAGAAACTGACATGTGTGGAGGAGTTCGCTGCCATCCCTTGCCAAGAATCCTCCTTCCATTACTCCAAGAACACTGAATTCGGTCTCCCCGAAGAGAAGTTCTAATCCAAATATCATAATGTACAATTTTGTAACGGTGAACTGTAAATGAGTATAGTTCCTCATACCAGATATGTAATATCTATAAATATTTCAATATAAGATGATTATATTTCTAAAAGCATGTTTTATTCCAACATTTATACAAGTGTTTGTCACTCCCAAGGTTACTAGAACGTGAAGGGATTTACTCTCTATAAATATACACAAAGGTCTTCTACCCCTTTATAAGAGAGGTAGGTAGTCAAGGCACGCAACTGCTCCCAGCCATTCAACTCTCATCCACCCACTACCCCTGTTTCCCTCTCATCTTACCTCTTCCTGGATGAATGCAGGACATCCCTGTCTCCTAGCCGATGCCCGGGTCTAAGCAAATGCAGCAAGACGCAGTACATTTACATCAAGGCTGCTTCAATTACACGGCAATCCTCCCTCCTCGTCACATTATGTGAATAAAAGAATGAGACGGATTTCACAATCAGTATATTACAACCTAGGTTCGAAAATAACTATTATTTGGTGTGGGTGGAGTTAATTTCCCTGCCTTGAACTTAGAAGTGAGGGTACCCCATCGCGCTGGAAACAACCTTCCATGAACAGCTACAGTATTCGCATAGGACAAGTCGTTGGAATGAAGCTGAATGTAGAGAAATGCTGCTGGACACAACTCCCTTATTCAGAAAAAGAAAGGAAAGGAGAGAGAAAAGCAAAATAAATCATAGAGCAATTAACAATATAGTCCTGTGGGGGACTTTAACTGCAATGAAACCAATTAGGAGAAATGGGAAGCAAGTGATAATGTACATTCCTCGAGTAATGACATGTTAAATACAACGTTGATTTTGGTCAAAGGAAAGACAATAATAGCTTGACAGTAAATATTAGGAAATATTGAAGAGGAAAAGTATATAGACGTTTTGCTAAATGCAGTTATCATTTTCAATGTAACAGATGTAGGGAGTAAATGACATAATATACATAGAAAGAAAGCCTTGGGGAAGGTCATAACATAAGACTCGGGGGTAGGTCACATGATAAGTGTGAGATGACGGGGGAATTTGTCTATCACTGTGGGCCAAATGTCACCTAGGGTTTAGCTGTCAAGCTGTCCGCTCCGACAGACACTTGAAGATTGAAGAGTGTATAGTCGGGGAAGGTGCGAAACCTATAGTTTCCTTGAGTGCTTGGGGGAATGATATAGGTAAGTTAGGGAGTGAGAAATTGTTTGCGCGGTTCCGGGATGCGCTAGGTAAGATTAGGAATAAGGGAGGGGTTTCTGTTTTATGTGAAATCCTTGCGAGGTGTAGCGTTGGAGGCATGTGGCATTCCAGGGCTACTGTAATGAATTTTAGGCTGGCAAAATATTGTAAGGCCAATGGATGGGCATTTGTCGACAACTGGGATCGCTTTTACGATAATCATCTATAGAGAAGAGACGGGGTGCACTTGTCGCTCAGAAGATTTCGGGTCCTTGCTGAATCCCTTGAGCGAGAAGTAGACATTCTGCAGGGTTTTTTCGGGTAAATTACGTGGGAGTCGGGGAGGGGGGGGGAGTATCAGAATTTAGTTTAGGCAATAGCAACAGCTCAGTGAGGGACTGTGTAAAGAATCGCCAAATCAGGTGGAGGGGGGATAAACTAAAAATTTACAAACAGCAGAAGCGTAATAAATAAAATTGATTTACTTCGAGATAAAGCGTGCGTAGAGAGGTTTAATATTATAACTATTACTGAATCCTGGATCAATATGGCTGATAGACATTTCCTTCCAGAAATCGAGATAGAAATATATAAGTTTTTTCATATGGACAGGGTTGGCAGGAGTGGGGGTAAGAGTAGCACTTTTAGTTAAAAACAACAACAACAATAAACTGTATCATCAAGAATTCGATTAGGGTGGAGGATGATATGGAATCTATTTGGGTGGAGATTAAAGGCAAGAATAAGAAACTTATTATTGGCGTCCTATATAGGCCTCGTAACCTCAGCATTGAACAGACTGATCCCCTTATTCATGAAGTACAGAAACGTGATCATAGGATATTCTAATTATAGAAACATTGACTGGGAAATTTGAGTAGATCAGGATAATTTCCTAGAACAAATGATTACCAATCCTACGAGGGAGAGAATACTCTGGACTTACTTCTAACTAGTAAAGAGCACCTAACGAGTAATAAAAAAAATGGAAGATGGTGTAGGTTCTAGCGATCATCAAGAAATAAGATTTAATATTTGGGAAGAATTAAAAAGAACGAATAACGTTCAAATACCGAACAAGATGAGAGACCATATAAGACATTTGATCACTTACGGGACCGACCCAGGGGGCTGTGACGGGGTCAAATACATAGTCAGCCCGGACGTCATTAACGCGGTCAGGTGTAGGGTCATGGAGGGTATGCGTACCTTGGGTCAGGTCACTTTCGGGCGCGGGGTCAACAGTCGGTAAGCGATTTGGATGAAATGTATTTTAGCCTAACAGATTTAATTCTAAATACACAAGATAAATCTATTCCCCTCAAGTCAATATGGAAGAATAGTGATACTCCCAAATGGATGACGGACACGCTGAAACATGAGATCGGAATGAAAAGAGGACTTTACGTATGAATAAAAAAACGAAGAAACACGCCTTAGATACAAATATAACAATATAGCAAGACCGGTTAAAAAGAATACGCGCACAGCAAAACATAAATATAAAATTAAGGTTATCAGACAAGCGAGATCCAACCTAAAGGGCTTTTTTCCTCCCTTAAAAAAATAAAGGATAGGACAAATTCAAAATGACGAAAATGTTATGATAGAATCAAAGAAAATGAGTGAGGCATTTAACAAATGTTTTCTCTCTGTGTTTAATAAGGAGAGGTTAGATGAGGTACCTGACTGCGATCCGATTTTCAGTGGGGATGAAAAAAGTAGACTAATATCAGCGTTAGTAAGGTAGAAGTAGTCAAGCAGATTGAAAGACTTAAATCTACAAAATCCCCGGGGCCAGACGAAAGTTTCCCAGAGTGCTTAAAGAGTGTAAATTTGAATTCTGCGACCAATTAACATAGATATTTGATAAGTCGGTAGACGCTGGTTTTGTGCCTATTGCTTGGGAGCAGGTAAACGTTCCTGTTTAAAAAAAGGAGATAAATCTTCCATATGCAACTACAGGCCAATCAGTTTGGCACCAGTTATAGGTAAAATATTTGAATGAATAATAGTTAATAGACTCAGAGAACACATCGAGAGACATAATTTGATTGGTGACACACATCATGATTTCTCCAACAGTAAGTCATGTGTGACTAATATTCTATCCTTTTACATTAAAATGCATAAGGCGTCAGATAACAATGATAGTTATTATGTTATTTACCTTGGCTTTAGCAAAATATTCGACAAGGCGCCCCACCAGAGACTACTAAATAGAATCAAAGCCCATGGCATAGGAAGAAAGTGTTAGAATGAATTAGAGCTTGGATCAGTGACCGAAAAGAGCGGGTCGCCGTAGATGGTGTAAAATCCAGGTGGGGGAGTGTTTCTAGTGGGGTACCCCAGGGTTCGGTTTTGGGTCCCTTATTGTTCATTATGTACATAAACGACTTGGACAATTGGATTAATAGTGATGTTAGTAAGTTTGTGGACGACACTAAAATAGGACGCCTACGAGTAATTAGGTCAGGAGACTACACCGAGACTCTGCAGGATGATCTTAACAAATTGTTCACATAGTCGATGAAATGGCAAATGAACTTCATTATCTCAAAGTGCAGGGTGTCCACATCTTGTCCACATTGTCACTAAATTTGATAAAAGGCACTAATGGTTTCGAAAGGGTACATCGGGGATCAAGCACACTGATGTCGAACATCAATGATAAGTTATACCAAGAAAAAAAAAAAAAATCTTACATAGGAGACACAATATTGAAAACATTTCCCTCTAGACTTAATCTTATAGAGGATGGAAATAGTTTCGCTAATCGCTTAGTCGAGGATTAAAATCACCTACGTAGTATTCTACTTTATTTTTCAATTGGTTATTTTCTTTGCTTCTTTTATTTTCAATTTTCGTAGCCCATCTTGACACGTACCGAAAGATCTCCTGCCTACATTTTAAATCAACAAACAAAATAAAAGTCATGACCCGTGCGTGATCACAAGGAATAGTAAAATCTGTGGCCAAGAGAATATCAGGTTTCACCTGCCTTAGTCAAACCAGTGGTATATAAGCCAGAGTCCAGGTCAGCAGCAACAGCTCTTCCTCAGCAAGCAACCAACTATCATCATGAAAGGCGCTCTCTTAGGTACAGTCTACGTCATATTCACTTTAAGACTTGGTTCAATAAGCTGGAATACAACCAGGCGAAGAACTCACTTTAATTAAACTGTAGTTAAAGTATATACATTCATGAATCCAGCATGGTGCTTTTACAATATTCTTCCATGATATATAATGTGATTTAAAGAGAACAAACTCACACAAACGCACACACCCACACAAACGCGCACCCCCCCACACACATACTTATACGTTCTTACTCACGCATACCTCCACACACACACACACACACACACACACACACACACACACACACACACACACACACACACACACACACACACACACACACACACACACACACACACACACACACACAGACACGCACGCACAAACACACACAGACACGCACGCACACACACACACACACACACACACACACACACACACAAATCGGCAAACACACACACACACACACACACACACACACACACACACACACACACACACACACACACACACACACACACACACACACACACACACACACATACAAATGCGCACACACATATACGCACATAAGGATGGCCATCTACATATAAACTCAGTTGAGAAAGAAAATTAAATCTGTAATGTTTTCCAGTGATGGGAATTTCCCTCGTGATGGGACAACAGTTCCAACAAGTCCGACAAGTCTCATCACCAGCCGTCCTTTTGGCAAGCTCAGGAGACTTCCGGCAAGAGAGGAGGGATTTCCAAGGGAACCAATTCAACAATAACTTCCAAGAAAACACCCAAGCGCAAAACTTCCGTCAAACTGGATTCCAGAATAATCAGGAGAGCCGATTTTCTCTAGACAGCCAAAGACAATTCCAGCAGGAGAACCAGAACTCCCAGTTCAGGTTGAACGACTTTGCACAGGATCACCGACAAGAGTTCTCCAATCAGCAGAACCTCTTCCGTCAGGCTGAGGGTACTCAGTTCCTGGAGGGTAATTTCGAGCCTCTGAACCTTCCCTCAGGAGCTTCTCTACTCATGGGCCAGATCGACACGTCCTTCCAGTGCGCCGACCGCCCCTACGGCTACTACGCCGACGAACGCAACGAGTGCCGCGTGTTCCACGTGTGCAACCCTTACCTCTTCTCCGACGGCCGCATCGAAACCCACCAGTACAGCTTCATGTGCGGTGAGGGCCGAGTCTTCGACCAGGAGAAGTTGACATGTGTAGAGGAGTTCGCTGCCATCCCTTGTCAAGAATCCTCCTTCCATTACTCCAAGAACGCTGAATTCGGGCTCCCCGAAGAGAAGTTCTAATCCAAATAACATAATTAATGTACAATTTTGTAATGGTGAATTGTAAACGAGAATAGTTTCTCACATCAGATATGTAATATCTACAAGTATATCAATAGAAGATAATTATATTTCTAATAACATGTTTTATTCTAACATTCATACAAGTGTTTGCCGCCCCCCAAAGTCACTAGAATATGACGGGATTTATTATCTAACTTTATATATACATTAAGGGCTTCTTCCTATATATAATAGATGTAGGTAGTCAAGGCACGCAACTGCTCCCACCCATTCAACTCCCATCCACCCACCACCCTTGTTTCATCTTACCTCTTCCTGGACGAATGCAGGCCATCCCTGTCTCCTACCCGATGCCCGGGTCAAAGTAAATGCAGAAAGAAACGGCCCATCAACAGCAGGGCCGCTTCAATTAAACGGCGACCCTCCGTCCTCGTCTCATTATATGCAAAAAAAAAAAAGAAAAGAAAATAAGACGGATTTCACAATCTGGCATATTACAGCCTAGTTTCGAAAATATGTAACTATAATTTTGTGAAGGTGTGGGTGGAGTTAATTACCCTGCGTTGAAATTACAAGTGAGGTACCACAATGTGCTGGAAACAAACTTCCATGCGCAGCTACAGGACTTGCATAAGACAAGTAGTTGGAATGAAGCTGAATACCGAGAAATACTGCTGGGCACAACTCCCTTATTAAGAAAGAGAAAGGAAAAGGGAGAGAAAAAAAGAAAATATAGAGCAATTAACAATATAGTCCTGTAGGAGACTTTAATAGCAATGAAATCAATTAGGAGAACTGGGGAACAAGTGATAATGTAATTTCCTGTAGTAATGACATATTAAATGCAACGCTCATTTTTGGTCAATGGAGAGACGGAATAATAGATTTACAGTAAATATTAGGAACTATTGATGAAAAAATATACAGACATTTTGCTAAATGCAAGTATCGTTTTCAATATAATAGGTATAGAGGAGTAAGACATAATATACATAGAAGGTCACAACATAAAACGCAGGGGTAGGTCACATGACAAGTGTGAGATGACAGGGGAATTTGTCTATCACTGTGGGCCAAATGTCACCTAGGGTTCACTTGTCCGTCGCGACCAGAGTGTCCGATGAAGTCCAAGTGTCCACTCCATTGCTCTGGCGGAACGCCAGAGAGGAACTTGGGTGTCGGTGTAATTGGAAGATGTGTTAATATAGTTGAGAGGGGTACAAGTCCTAGGGAGGGGCTTGATGCTGGGGAATATTACAAAGGTATTACAAAGGCGGAGCATGCCGACAGGAGACCTTTTGGTCCATAAATAGGTCGGATGCGAAAAAAATATAATAATGATAAATAAATAGATAAATAAAATATAATATAGATAATAATAAATGAAATAAATAAATGTCTGGGGCTTCACTTGCCTGTTGACAGAAGGCTGCAAGTTTTATGAAAAGTGCTTCTAGAAAGAAAACTCTAGACCTCTGATTTTTTAACAAGAATGATGGTGGAGTCTTCTAATTGTTTTGAAGTGATATATATATTGTCTTTCCAGGTATAGTTTGGGACCTCCACTCGACAAGTGGTAAAGTATTGTTTTCGATAATACCAATCTCGTTTGGCCAACGTAACAGTCGAGAAGCGAACAGTCCTCTAGGAGGCAGGAAACTTTATATACTATCGTTAGTGCAAGTGGGCCTTTGGTGCGAGATGAAGTGTTACTTGTAAGTAAAAGTGTAGCTGCTTTTTGTGGGAAAAGGGGACAAGTGTGAGTGTAGTAGTTTCTGAGGGATCATTTTGTTAAGCGTAGTTGGGAAGGCTTATGGGAGGGTATAGATTGAGAGGATTAGGAGAAGAACAGAGGGAGCAATTGGTGAGGAACAGTGTGGATTTTGGACAGGTAGGGGTTGCGTGGATCAGATTTTTGTAGTAAGACAGATATGTGAGAATGCTATGTGAAAAGGTAAGGATATCTTTTTGGGCCTTTATGGATTTGGAAAAGGGTTATGACGGGGTAGACAGGAAGGCACAGTGAGAGGTATTGCAGATACTCATATATGGGATAGGAGGAAAGCTTTTCAGAGTAGTCAAGAGTTTTTACGAGAGTAGTAGATCTTGTGATGGAATCAGAGCGTTAGCGGTTTGAGGTAAAGATGGGACTTCGTCAGGTATGTGTCATGTCGCCTTGACTGTTCAATGTACATATGAATGGAGTGGTGCGAGAGGTAAATGCAAGGGTAGTGGGTCGGGAATTGGAGATGGTTAAAGAAAATGGAGAAAATTGGGAGATAAGCCAGTTGTTTGCTGACGACACTGCGCTTGTAGCAGGATCAGAGGAGGGATTGAGGAAGTTAGTGACAGTGTTTGGGAAAGTGTGTGAAAGAAGGGAGTTGGAGCTAAATGTGGGTAACAGTAATGTGATGAGATGTACAAAGGGAGAAAATGGCAGCGGTCTGGAAGTGGGTATTAAGGGAGAGAGTCTGGAGGAAGTGGATAGTTTTAGATACTTGGGGGCAAATGTTGCGGGAAAGGGAGGAGTGAAGGGGGAGGTAGAATGTAGATTGAGAGAAGCGAGTACATGCCCTGGGGGATTAAAAAGTGTAATGAGAAATAGACATTTGGGAATGGATGTTAAGAGAGATTGTATGGAGGAGTCATTGTTCCGATAGCACTGTATGTGGCAGGAATATGGAACATAAGAGAGGAAGAGAGGATGAGATTGCTGGAACAAGTAACAAGCACTGCTGGATATTGGAGAGAAGTGCGGGATTTGAACCCACAACAAAGCAAATGTGAGACTAGCACGCTTCAGATTAAACCACCAGCGCACTAAAATGATAAGGATAGTGTAATCGTCATATTTAACGTATGTAATAACTTGATGTGTTGATTTGAAAAGTTCAGCTCTCATTAAGTGGATATGAAAATCATTAGCCCGTCCACATTTTGTTTATATTGTCACTAAATCTAATAAAAGACACAAGTGGTTTTAAAAGGGTACATCAGGGATCAGCCATACTGATGCCAACTATCAGCAATAAGTTATAAAAAAAATCTGTAAAATTGGAGACCCAGAATTGAAAATATTTCCCTCTAAATATCGATGAGACAAGAAATAAGGGCTTGAAACTGCCATGATGTAGATTTAATCTTATAGAAGATGGAAATAATTTCGCCAATTGCTTAGTTAATGAAAAAAAAAGAGCTCTCATAGTAGCGATGGGAATGGAAGCTCAGCTAAAAGGTTAAGATTAAAATAACCTACGTAGTATGGTGCGTTATTTTTCAATTGGTTATTTTGTTTGCTTCTTTCATTTTCATTTAGCCCATCTTGACACGTACCAAAAACTCTCTTGCCTGCGTTTTAGATTAACAAACAGATGACAGCGTTATAATTGAAGAAGACTTTCATGTTTATATATAGTAAAAACGAGTCATGACCCGTATGTGATCACAAGGAATAGTAAAATCAGTGGCCATGAGAATATCAGGTTTCACCTACCTTAGTCAAACCAGTGGCATATAAACTAGAGCCCAGGTCTGCAGCAACAGCACTTCCTCAGCAGGCAACCGACTATCATCATGAAAGGCGCTCTCTTAGGTACAGTCGACGTCATATTCACTTAAAAATTTGGTTCAATAAGCTGGAATACAATCAGGCGAAGAACTCACATCAGTTAAACTATAAAGTATATGGATTCATGAATTCAAGACGGTGCTTTTACAATACCCTTCCATGATACATATATATTTTACCAATATTTCTTTAAAGAAAGCACACCCACACAAACGCGCACACCCACACACCCACACACCCACACATACGCACACACACTAGCACACACGCACACACGCACACACACTAGCACACACACACACACACACGCACACACGCACGCACACACACACACACACACACACACACACACACACACACTCACACACACACACACACGCACGCACGCACACACACACACACACACACACACACACACACACACACACACACACACACACACACACACACACACACACACACACACACACACACACACATTAACACGTATTCATATACGCACTTAAGGATGAGCATCTACATTTAAACTAAGTTGAGAATGTAAATGTTTTCCAGTGATGGGAATTTCCCTCGTGATGGGACAACAGTTCCAACAAGTCCGACAAGTCTCATCACCAGCCGTCCTTTTGGCAAGCTCAGGAGACTTCCGGCAAGGAAGGAGGGATTTCCAAGGGAACCAATTCAACAATAACTTCCAAGAAAACAACCAAGCACAACTTTTCCGTCAAAATGGATTCCAGAATAATCAGGAGAGCCGATTTTCCCTAGATAGTCAGAGGCAATTCCAGCAGGAGAACCAGAACACCCAGTTCAGGTCCAACGACTTTGCACAGGATCGCCGACAAGAGTTCTCCAACCAACAGAACCTCTTCCGTCAGGCTGAGGGTGCTCAGTTCTTGGAGGGTGATTTCGAGCCTCTGAACCTTCCTTCAGGAGCTTCTCTCCTCATGGGCCAGATCGACACGTCCTTCCAGTGCGCCGACCGCCCCTACGGCTACTACGCCGACGAACGTAACGAGTGCCGCGTGTTCCACGTGTGCAACCCTTACCTTTTCTCCGACGGCCGCATCGAAACCCACCAGTACAGCTTCATGTGCGGTGAGGGCCGAGTCTTCGACCAGGAGAAGTTGACATGTGTGGAGGAGTTCGCTGCCATCCCTTGTCAAGAATCCTCCTTCCATTACTCCAAGAACGCTGAATTCGGGCTCCCCGAAGAGAAGTTCTAATCCAAATATCATAATGTACAATTTTGTAACGGTGAACTGTAAATGAGTATAGTTTCTCATAACAGATATGTAATATCTACAAATATTTCAATACAAGATAATTATATTTCTAATAGCATGTTTTATTCCAACATTCATACAAGTGTTTGCCGCCCCCAAAGTCACTAGAATATGACGGGATTTATCATCTAACTTTATATATACATTAAGGGCTTCTTCCTCTTTATAAGAGATGTAGGTAGTCAAGGCACGCAACTGCTCCCACCCATTCAACTCCCATCCACCCACCACCCTTGTTTCATTTTCATCTTACCTCTTCCTGGACGAATGCAGGCCATCTCTGTCTCCTACCCGATGCCCGGGTCAAAGTAAATGCAGCAAGAAACGGCCCATCAACAGCAGGGTCGCTTCACTTACACGGTGACCCTCTCTCCTCGTCTCATTATGTAAAAAAAGAAAAGAAAATAAGACGGATTTCACAATCTGGCATATTACAGCCTAGTTTCGAAAATATGTAACTATAATTTTGTGAAGGTGTGGGTGGAGTTAATTACCCTGCGTTGAAATTACAAGTGAGGCACCACATTGTGCTGGAAACAACCTTCCATGCACAGCTACAGGACTTGCATAGGACAAGTCGTTGGAATGAAGCTGAATACCGAGAAATACTGCTGGGCACAACTCCCTTATTAAGAAAGAGAAAGGAAAAGGGAGAGAAAAAAGAAAATATAGAGCAATTAACAATACAGTCCTGTGGGAGACTTTAATAGCAATGAAATCAATTAGGAGAACTGGGGAACAAGTGATAATGTAATTTCCTGTAGTAATGACATATTAAATGCAACGTTCATTTTTGGTCAATGGAGAGACGGAATAATGGATTTACAGTAAATATTAGGAACTATTGATGAAAAATATACAGACATTTTGCTAAATGCAAGTATCGTTTTCAATATAATAGGTATAGAGAGTAAGACATAATATACATAGAAGGTCACAACATAAGACGCAGGGGTAGGTCACATGACAAGTGTGAGATGACAGGGGAATTTGTCTATCACTGTGGGCCAAATGTCACCTAGGGTTCACTTGTCCGTCGCGACCAGAGTGTCCGATGAAGTCCTAGTGTCCGCTCCATTGCTCTGGCGAAACGCCAGAGAGGAACTTGGGTGTCGGTGTAATTGGAAGATGTGTTAATATAGTTGAGAGGGCTACAAGTCCTAGGGAGGGGCTTCATGCTGGGGAGTATGGTAGGGGCTTCCACTTGCCTGTTGATAGAAGGTTGCAAGTCTTATGAAAAATACTTCTAGAAAGAAAACTCTAGACCTTTCTGATTCTTTAACGAGAATAATGGTGGTGTCTTCTAATTGTTTTGAAGTGATATGTATATTGTCTTTCCAGGAGGTGTAGTTTGGGACCTCCACTCGACAAGTGGTAGTATTGTTCTCGATAATACCAATCTCGTTTGGCCAACGTAACAGTCGAGAAGCGAACAATCCTCTAGGAGCCAGGAAACTTTATATACTATCGTTAGTGCAAGTGGGCCCTTTGGTGCGAGATGAAGTGTTACTTGTAAGTAAAAGTTTAGCTGCTTTTTGTGGGAAAAGGGGACAAGTGTGAGTGTAGTAGTTTCTGAGGGATCATTTTGTTAAGCGTAGTTGGGAAGGCTTATGGGAGGGTCTTGATTGAGAGGATTAGGAGAAGAATAGAGGGAGCAATTGGTGAGGAACAGTGTGGATTTAAGACAGATATGGGTTGCGTGGATCAGATTTTTGTAGTAAGACAGATATGTGAGAATGCTTTATTAAAAGGTAAGGATATCTTTTTAGGCCTTTATGGATTTGGAAAAGGGTTATGACGGGGTAGACAGGAAGGCACAGTGAGAGGTATTGCAGATACTCATATATGGGATAGGAGGAAAGCTTTTCAGAGTAGTCAAGAGTTTTTACGAGAGTAGTAGATCTTGTGATGGAATCAGAGCGTTAGCGGTTTGAGGTAAAGATGGGACTTCGTCAGGTATGTGTCATGTCGCCTTGACTGTTCAATGTACATATGAATGGAGTGGTGCGAGAGGTAAATGCAAGGGTAGTGGGTCGGGAATTGGAGATGGTTAAAGAAAATGGAGAAAATTGGGAGATAAGCCAGTTGTTTGCTGACGACACTGCGCTTGTAGCAGGATCAGAGGAGGGATTGAGGAAGTTAGTGACAGTGTTTGGGAAAGTGTGTGAAAGAGGGGAGTTGGAGCTAAATGTGGGTAACAGTAAGGTGATGAGATGTACAAAGGGAGAAAATGGCAGCGGACTGGAAGTGAGTATTAAGGGAGAGAGTCTGGAGGAAGTGAATAGTTTTAGATACTTGGGGGCAAATGTTGCGGGAAAGGGAGGAGTGAAGGGGGAGGTAGAATGTAGATTGAGGGAAGCGAGTACATGCCCTGGGGGATTAAAAAGTGTAATGAGAAATAGACATTTGGGAATGGATGCTAAGAGAGATTGTATGAAGGAGTCATTGTTCCGATAGCACTGTATGGGGCAGGAATATGGAACATAAGAGAGGAGGAGATTGTTGGAACAAGTAACAATCACTGCTGGATATTGGAGAGAAGTGCGGGATTTGAACCCACAACAAAGCAAATGTGAGACTAGCACGCTTCAGATTAAACCACCAGCGCACTAAAATGATAAGGATAGTGTAATCGTCATATTTAACTTGTGTAATAAGTTGATGTGTTGATTTGCAAAGTTCAGCTCTCATTAACTGGATATGAAAATCATTAGCCCGTCCAAATTTTGTGTATATTGTCACTAAATCTAATAAAAGACACAAGTGGTTTTAAAAGGGTACATCAGGGATCAGCCATGCTGATGCCAACTATCAGCAATAAATTATAAAAAAAATCTGTAAAATTGGAGACCCAAAATTGAAAATACTTCCCTCTAAATATCGATGAGACAAGAAATAAGGGCTTGAAACTGCCATGATGTAGATATAATCTCAAAGAAGATGGAAATAATTTCGCCAATTGCTTAGTTAATGAAAAAAAAAGAGCTCACATAGTAGCGATGGGAATGGAAGCGCAGCTAAAAGGTTAAGATTAAAATAACCTACGTAGTATGCTGCGTTATTTTTCAATTGGTTATTTTGTTTGCTTCTTTCATTTTCATTTAGCCCATCTTGACACGTACCAAAAACTCTCTTGCCTGCGTTTTAGATTAACAAACAGATGACAGCGTTATAATTGAAGAAGACTTTCATGTTTATATATAGTAAAAACGAGTCATGGCCCGTGTGTGATCACAAGGAATAGTAAAATCAGTGGCCATGAGAATATCAGGTTTCACCTACCTTAGTCAAACCAGTGGCATATAAACCAGAGCCCAGGTCTGCAGCAACAGTACTTCCTCAGCAAGCAACCGACTATCATCATGAAAGGCGCTCTCTTAGGTACAGTCGACGTCATATTCACTTAAAGATTTGGTTCAATAAGCTGGAATACAATCAGGCGAAGAACTCACATCAGTTAAACTATAAAGTATATGGATTCATGAATTCAAGACGGTGCTTTTACAATACCCTTCCATGATACATATATATTTTACCAATATTTCTTTAAAGAAAGCACACCCACACAAACGCGCACACCCACACAAACGCGCACACCCACACACCCACACACCCACACATACGCACACACACTAGCACACACGCACACACGCACACAAGCACACACACACGCACACACACACACACACACACACACACACACACACACACACACACACACACACGCACGCACACACACACACACACACGCACACACACACACACACACGCACACACACACACACACACACACACACACACACACACACACACACACACACACACACACACACACACACACACACACACACACACTTTAACACGTATTCATATACGCACTTAAGGATGAGCATCTACATTTAAACTAAGTTGAGAATGTAAATGTTTTCCAGTGATGGGAATTTCCCTCGTGATGGGACAACAGTTCCAGCAAGTCCGACAAGTCTCATCACCAGCCGTCCTTTTGGCAAGCTCAGGAGACTTCCGGCAAGGAAGGAGGGATTTCCAAGGGAACCAATTCAACAATAACTTCCAAGAAAACAACCAAGCACAACTTTTCCGTCAAAATGGATTCCAAAATAATCAGGAGAGCCGATTTTCCCTAGCTAGTCAGAGGCAATTCCAGCAGGAGAACCAGAACACCCAGTTCAGCTCCAACGACTTTGCACAGGATCGCCGACAAGAGTTCTCCAACCAACAGGACCTCTTCCGTCAGGCTGACGGTGCTCAGTTCTTGGAGGGTGATTTCGAGCCTCTGAACCTTCCTTCAGGAGCTTCTCTCCTCATGGGCCAGATCGACACGTCCTTCCAGTGCGCCGACCGTCCCTACGGCTACTACGCCGACGAACGCAACGAGTGCCGCGTGTTCCACGTGTGCAACCCTTACCTTTTCTCCGACGGCCGCATCGAAACCCACCAGTACAGCTTCATGTGCGGCGAGGGCCGAGTCTTCGACCAGGAGAAGTTGACATGTGTGGAGGAGTTCGCTGCCATCCCTTGTCAAGAATCCTCCTTCCATTACTCCAAGAACGCTGAATTCGGGCTCCCCGAAGAGAAGTTCTAATCCAAATATCATAATGTACAATTTTGTAACGGTGAACTGTAAATGAGTATAGTTTCTCATAACAGATATGTAATATCTACAAATATTTCAATACAAGATAATTATATTTCTAATAGCATGTTTTATTCCAACATTCATACAAGTGTTTGCCGCCCCCAAAGTCACTAGAATATGACGGGATTTATCATCTAACTTTATATATACATTAAGGGCTTCTTCCTCTTTATAAGAGATGTAGGTAGTCAAGGCACGCAACTGCTCCCACCCATTCAACTCCCATCCACCCACCACCCTTGTTTCATTTTCATCTTACCTCTTCCTGGACGAATGCAGGCCATCTCTGTCTCCTACCCGATGCCCGGGTCAAAGTAAATGCAGCAAGAAACGGCCCATCAACAGCAGGGTCGCTTCACTTACACGGCGACCCTCCGTCCTCGTCTCATTATATGCAAAAAAATAAAATAAGACGGATTTCACAATCTGGCATATTACAGCCTAGTTTCGAAAATATGTAACTATAATTTTGTGAAGGTGTGGGTGGAGTATTACCCTGCGTTGAAATTACAAGTGAGGTACCACAATGTGCTGGAAACAAACTTCCATGCGCAGCTACAGGACTTGCATAAGACAAGTCGTTGGAATGAAGCTGAATACCGAGAAATACTGCTGGGCACAACTCCCTTATTAAGAAAGAGAAAGGAAAAGGGAGAGAAAAAAGAAAATATAGAGCAATTAACAATACAGTCCTGTGGGAGACTTTAATAGCAATGAAATCAATTAGGAGAATTGGGGAACAAGTGATAATGTAATTTCCTGTAGTAATGACATATTAAATGCAACGTTCATTTTTGGTCAATGGAGAGACGGAATAATGGATTTACAGTAAATATTAGGAACTATTGATGAAAAATATACAGACATTTTGCTAAATGCAAGTATCGTTTTCAATATAATAGGTATAGAGAGTAAGACATAATATACATAGAAGGTCACAACATAAGACGCAGGGGTAGGTCACATGACAAGTGTGAGATGACAGGGGAATTTGTCTATCACTGTGGGCCAAATGTCACCTAGGGTTCACTTGTCCGTCGCGACCAGAGTGTCCGATGAAGTCCTAGTGTCCACTCCATTGCTCTGGCGGAACGCCAGAGAGGAACTTGGATGTCGGTGTAATTGGAAGATGTGTTAATATAGTTGAGAGGGGTACAAGTCCTAGGGAGGGGCTTGATGCTGGGGAGTATGTCTGGGGCTTCCACTTGCCTGTTGACAGAAGGTTGCAAGTCTTATGAAAAATACTTCTAGAAAGAAAACTCTAGACCTTTCTGATTCTTTAACGAGAATAATGGTGGTGTCTTCTAATTGTTTTGAAGTGATATGTATATTGTCTTTCCAGGAGGTGTAGTTTGGGACCTCCACTCGACAAGTGGTAGTATTGTTCTCGATAATACCAATCTCGTTTGGCCAACGTAACAGTTGAGAAGCGAACAATCCTCTAGGAGCCAGGAAACTTTATATACTATCGTTAGTGCAAGTGGGCCCTTTGGTGCGAGATGAAGTGTTACTTGTAAGTAAAAGTGTAGCTGCTTTTTGTGGGAAAAGGGGACAAGTGTGAGTGTAGTAGTTTCTGAGGGATCATTTTGTTAAGCGTAGTTGGGAAGGCTTATGGGAGGGTCTTGATTGAGAGGATTAGGAGAAGAATAGAGGGAGCAATTGGTGAGGAACAGTGTGGATTTAAGACAGATATGGGTTGCGTGGATCAGATTTTTGTAGTAAGACAGATATGTGAGAATGCTTTATTAAAAGGTAAGGATATCTTTTTGGGCCTTTATGGATTTGGAAAAGGGTTATGACAAGGTAGACAGGAAGGCATAGTGAGAGGTATTGCAGATACTCATATATGGGATAGGAGGAAAGCTTTTCAGAGTAGTCAAGAGTTTTTACGAGAGTAGCAGATCTTGTGATGGAATCAGAACGTTAGCGGTTTGAGGTAAAGATGGGACTTCGTCAGGTATGTGTCATGTCGCCTTGACTGTTCAATGTACATATGAATGGAGTGGTGCGAGAGGTAAATGCAAGGGTAGTGGGTCGGGAATTGGAGATGGTTAAAGAAAATGGAGAAAATTGGGAGATAAGCCAGTTGTTTGCTGACGACACTGCGCTTGTAGCAGGATCAGAGGAGGGATTGAGGAAGTTAGTGACAGTGTTTGGGAAAGTGTGTGAAAGAAGGGAGTTGGAGCTAAATGTGGGTAACAGTAAGGTGATGAGATGTACAAAGGGAGAAAATGGCAGCGGACTGGAAGTGGGTATTAAGGGAGAGAGACTGGCGGAAGTGGATAGTTTTAGATACTTGGGGGCAAATGTTGCGGGAAAGGGAGGAGTGAAGGGTTAGGTTGAATG
Organism: Oratosquilla oratoria; assembly: GCF_046742065.1. NCBI lineage: Eukaryota > Metazoa > Arthropoda > Malacostraca > Stomatopoda > Squillidae > Oratosquilla > Oratosquilla oratoria. The sequence goes on along the minus strand of NC_134818.1, from coordinate 28,292,578 downwards.
TAGATTGAGGGAAGCGAGTACATGCCCTGGGGGATTAAAAAGTGTAATGAGAAATAGACATTTGGGAATGGATGCTAAGAGAGATTGTATGAAGGAGTCATTGTTCCGATAGCACTGTATGTGGCAGGAATATGGAACATAAGAGAGGAAGAGAGGAGGAGATTGTTGGAACAAGTAACAATCACTGCTGGAAATTGGAGAGAAGTGCGGGATTTGAACCCACAACAAAGCAAATGTGAGACTAGCACGCTTCAGATTAAACCACCAGCGCACTAAAATGATAAGGATAGTGTAATCGTCATTTTTAACTTATGTAATAAGTTGATGTGTTGATTTGAAAAGTTCAGCTCTCATTAAGTGGATATGTAAATCATTAGCCCGTCCACATTTTGTCTATATTGTCACTAAATCTAATAAAAGACACAAGTGGTTTTAAAAGGGTACATCAGGGATCAGCCATACTGATGCCAACTATCAGCAATAAGTTATAAAAAAAATCTGTAAAATTGGAGACCCAGAATTGAAAATATTTCCCTCTAATTATCGATGAGACAAGAAATAAGGGCTTGAAACTGCCATGATGTAGATTTAATCTTATAGAAGATGGAAATAATTTCGCCAATTGCTTAGTTAATGAAAAAAAGAAAAGAGCTCACATAGTAGCGATGGGAATGGAAGCGCAGCTAAAAGGTTAAGATTAAAATAACCTACGTAGTATGCTGCGTTATTTTTCAATTGGTTATTTTGTTTGCTTCTTTCATTTTCATTTAGCCCGTCTTGACACGTACCAAAAACTCTCTTGCCTGCGTTTTAAATTAACAAACAGATGACAGCGTTATAATTGAAGAAGACTTTCATGTTTATATATAGTAAAAACGAGTCATGGCCCGTGTGTGATCACAAGGAATAGTAAAATCAGTGGCCATGAGAATATCAGGTTTCACCTACCTTAGTCAAACCAGTGGCATATAAACCAGAGCCCAGGTCTGCAGCAACAGTACTTCCTCAGCAAGCAACCGACTATCATCATGAAAGGCGCTCTCTTAGGTACAGTCGACGTCATATTCACTTTAAGATTTGGTTCAATAAGTTGGAATACAATCAGGCGAAGAACTCACATCAGTTAAACTATAAAGTATATGGATTCATGAATTCAAGACGGTGCTTTTACAATACCCTTCCATGATACATATATATATTACCAATATTTCTTTAAAGAAAGCACACCCACACAAACGCGCACACCCACACACCCACACATACGCACACACACTAGCACACACGCACACACGCACACAAGCACACACACACACACACACACACACACACACACACACACACACACACACACACACACACACACACACACACACACACACACACGCTCACACACACACACACACAAACACACACACACACACACACACACACACACACACACACACACACACACACACACACACACACACACACACACACACACACACACACACACACACACATTAACACGTATTCATATACGCACTTTAAACTAAGTTGAGAATGTAAATGTTTTCCAGTGATGGGAATTTCCCTCGTGATGGGACAACAGTTCCAACAAGTCCGACAAGTCTCATCACCAGCCGTCCTTTTGGCAAGCTCAGGAGACTTCCGGCAAGGAAGGAGGGATTTCCAAGGGAACCAATTCAACAATAACTTCCAAGAAAACAACCAAGCACAACTTTTCCGTCAAAATGGATTCCAGAATAATCAGGAGAGCCGATTTTCCCTAGATAGTCAGAGGCAATTCCAGCAGGAGAACCAGAACACCCAGTTCAGGTCCAACGACTTTGCACAGGATCGCCGACAAGAGTTCTCCAACCAACAGAACCTCTTCCGTCAGGCTGAGGGTGCTCAGTTCTTGGAGGGTGATTTCGAGCCTCTGAACCTTCCTTCAGGAGCTTCTCTCCTCATGGGCCAGATCGACACGTCCTTCCAGTGCGCAGACCGCCCCTACGGCTACTACGCCGACGAACGCAACGAGTGCCGCGTGTTCCACGTGTGCAACCCTTACCTTTTCTCCGACGGCCGCATCGAAACCCACCAGTACAGCTTCATGTGCGGTGAGGGCCGAGTCTTCGACCAGGAGAAGTTGACATGTGTGGAGGAGTTCGCTGCCATCCCTTGTCAAGAATCCTCCTTCCATTACTCCAAGAACGCTGAATTCGGGCTCCCCGAAGAGAAGTTCTAATCCAAATATCATAATGTACAATTTTGTAACGGTGAACTGTAAATGAGTATAGTTTCTCATAACAGATATGTAATATCTACAAATATTTCAATACAAGATAATTATATTTCTAATAGCATGTTTTATTCCAACATTCATACAAGTGTTTGCCGCCCCCAAAGTCACTAGAATATGACGGGATTTATCATCTAACTTTATATATACATTAAGGGCTTCTTCCTCTTTATAAGAGATGTAGGTAGTCAAGGCACGCAACTGCTCCCACCCATTCAACTCCCATCCACCCACCACCCTTGTTTCATTTTCATCTTACCTCTTCCTGGACGATTGCAGGCCATCTCTGTCTCCTACCCGATGCCCGGGTCAAAGTAAATGCAGCAAGAAACGGCCCATCAACAGCAGGGTCGCTTCACTTACACGGTGACCCTCTCTCCTCGTCTCGTTATGTAAAAAAAGAAAAGAAAATAAGACGGATTTCACAATCTGGCATATTACAGCCTAGTTTCGAAAATATGTAACTATAATTTTGTGAAGGTGTGGGTGGAGTTAATTACCCTGCGTTGAAATTACAAGTGAGGCACCACATTGTGCTGGAAACAACCTTCCATGCACAGCTACAGGACTTGCATAGGACAAGTCGTTGGAATGAAGCTGAATACCGAGAAATACTGCTGGGCACAACTCCCTTATTAAGAAAGAGAAAGGAAAAGGGAGAGAAAAAAGAAAATATAGAGCAATTAACAATACAGTCCTGTGGGAGACTTTAATAGCAATGAAATCAATTAGGAGAATTGGGGAACAAGTGATAATGTAATTTCCTGTAGTAATGACATATTAAATGCAACGTTCATTTTTGGTCAATGGAGAGACGGAATAATGGATTTACAGTAAATATTAGGAACTATTGATGAAAAATATACAGACATTTTGCTAAATGCAAGTATCGTTTTCAATATAATAGGTATAGAGAGTAAGACATAATATACATAGAAGGTCACAACATAAGACGCAGGGGTAGGTCACATGACAAGTGTGAGATGACAGGGGAATTTGTCTATCACTGTGGGCCAAATGTCACCTAGGGTTCACTTGTCCGTCGCGACCAGAGTGTCCGATGAAGTCCTAGTGTCCACTCCATTGCTCTGGCGGAACGCCAGAGAGGAACTTGGATGTCGGTGTAATTGGAAGATGTGTTAATATAGTTGAGAGGGGTACAAGTCCTAGGGAGGGGCTTGATGCTGGGGAGTATGTCTGGGGCTTCCACTTGCCTGTTGACAGAAGGTTGCAAGTCTTATGAAAAATACTTCTAGAAAGAAAACTCTAGACCTTTCTGATTCTTTAACGAGAATAATGGTGGTGTCTTCTAATTGTTTTGAAGTGATATGTATATTGTCTTTCCAGGTGAAGTTTGGGACCTCCACTCGACAAGTGGTAGTATTGTTCTCGATAATACCAATCTCGTTTGGCCAACGTAACAGTTGAGAAGCGAACAATCCTCTAGGAGCCAGGAAACTTTATATACTATCGTTAGTGCAAGTGGGTCCTTTGGTGCGAGATGAAGTGTTACTTGTAAGTAAAAGTGTAGCTGCTTTTTGTGGGAAAAGGGAACAAGTGTGAGTGTAGTAGTTTCTGAGGGATCATTTTGTTAAGCGTAGTTGGGAAGGCTTATGGGAGGGTCTTGATTGAGAGGATTAGGAGAAGAATAGATAGAGCAATTGGTGAGGAAGAGTCTGGATTTAGGACAGATAGGGGTTGTGTGGATCAGATTTTTGTAGTAAGACAGATATGTGAGAATGCTTTATGAAAAGGTAAGGATATCTTTTTGGGCCTTTATTGATTTGGAAAAGGGTTATGACAAGGTAGACAGAAAGGCACAGTGAGAGGTATTGCAGATACTCATATATGGGATAGGAGGAAAGCTTTTCAGAGTAGTCAAGAGTTTTTACGAGAGTAGTAGATCTTGTGATGGAATCAGAACGTTAGCGGTTTGAGGTAAAGATGGGACTTCGTCAGGTATGTGTCATGTCGCCTTGACTGTTCAATGTACATATGAATGGAGTGGTGCGAGAGGTAAATGCAAGGGTAGTGGGTCGGGAATTGGAGATGGTTAAAGAAAATGGAGAAAATTGGGAGATAAGCCAGTTGTTTGCTGACGACACTGCGCTTGTAGCAGGATCAGAGGAGGGATTGAGGAAGTTAGTGACAGTGTTTGGGAAAGTGTGTGAAAGAAGGGAGTTGGAGCTAAATGTGGGTAACAGTAAGGTGATGAGATGTACAAAGGGAGAAAATGGCAGCAGACTGGAAGTGGGTATTAAGGGAGAGAGTCTGGAGGAAGTGGATAGTTTTAGATACTTGGGGGCAAATGTTGCGGGAAAGGGAGGAGTGAAGGGGGAGGTTGAATGTAGATTGAGGGAAGCGAGTACATGCCCTGGGGGATTAAAAAGTGTAATGAGAAATAGACATTTGGGAATGGATGTTAAGAGAGATTGTATGGAGGAGTCATTGTTCCGATAGCACTGTATGTGGCAGGAATATGGAACATAAGAGAGGAAGAGAGGAGGAGATTGCTGAAACAAGTAACAATCACTGCTGGATATTGGAGAGAAGTGCGGGATTTGAACCCACAACAAAGCAAATGTGAGACTAGCACGCTTCAGATTAAACCAGCGCACTAAAATGATAAGGATAGTGTAATCGTCATATATAACTTATGTAATAAGTTGATGTGTTGATTTAAAAAGTTCAGCTCTCATTAACTGGATATGAAAATCATTAGCCCGTCCAAATTTTGTTTATATTGTCACTAAATCTAATAAAAGACACAAGTGGTTTTAAAAGGGTACATCAGGCAGGCATATTGATGCCAACTATCAGCAATAAGTTATAAAAAAAATCTGTAAAATTGGAGACCCAGAATTGAAAATATTTCCCTCTAAATACACTGGTCAACAGCAATTTTTCATCAGGGATTTTATGTGGTGTTTAATATGTAGTTTTGTCCGCTGATTTCGAAAATGTAATCGGTTTCCTTCTATCAGGCACAATTTTTCTGATGAGATAAGAGAGGCATATAACGCCGATCAGGATCATCGCTACATGTAATCGTCTTATACAGGCAAGTTCTGATTGGCATTTCATAACCAATTGTGTACATTATGTAATTTCATGTTCATCGTTATGATTTTAGATAGCTGAGTTGAGCATTTTTCACAAAATATTTAAAAATATTTCGCTGATCATCTATTGAACCTTCAAAATTTTTCTTTTTGCTTCAGGTGTCCAGCCATCTTCATCATCATCATCATCATCATCACCATCACTATCACCAAACTCAATTCAGGATGCAATCAGAGTGGCCCCTGCGAAAATCATATGAACCGGGGGTAAGCCACTTGTAAACCCAGAAAATGTTCTCCTTCCCCCTCTTCACATAAAGCTTGGCCTCATGAAACAATTCGTGAAGACACTTGCCAGGAAAAACTCTGAAAGTTTTGAATACGTGAAGGCTAAGTTTACAAAAATCACTGAGGTAAAACTGAAGGAAGGCGTATTTGTAGGTCTGCAGATAAAGGAACTCCTGAAGGACAACAACTTCCTCACAACACTGGATGGGAATCTTTCAAATGGCTCTGTGAAAACTTCCTAGGCAACAAGAAATCTCCAGAGTTTAGAAATGGCGTGAAATGTCTTCTAGACTCCTATGCTGCAATGGGCTGTCGGATGTCACTGAAAGTACATTTTCTTGATTCACACCTGGACTTTTTTTCCAGAAAACCTTGGGGCAGTATCTGATGAGCGAGGGGAACGCTTCCATCAAGATATTGCATCAATGGAACAACGGTATCAAGGATTTTGGAATGCAGGAATGTTAGCTGACTACTGCTGGATGTTATACAGGGATGACCCTCAGAAAAAACACCAAAGAAATTCCAAATCTCAAAAAATTTAAGTGGTAATCCTTTAGAGTACATTCTAACTTTGTTTTGTGCAAAACAGTTTTGATTTTGTACAATAAAATGCCATGGAAGTGTCATATCTTGTATTCAATATACCTTATAGATATGCTTTACATTCCCTGTACTTTAAAATAACAGGTATCTGTAACATTTAAATGTGACCTGATAGGGAAAAACGGACTTCAGATTCTTAATCAGCATAAAAAATTAACACAAAAAAGTTAGTTTGCAACTCTGATGATTAAAAAAAGTTTCATTTTGTTGACTAGTGAATTATCAATAAGACAAGAAATAAGGGCTTGAAACTGCCATGATGTAGATTTAATCTTATAGAAGATGGAAATAATTTCGCCAATTTCTTAGTTAATGAGAAAAAAAGAGCTCTCATAGTAGCGATGGGAATGGAAGCGATGCTAAAAGGTTAAGATTAGAATAACCTACGTAGTATGCTGCGTTATTTTTCAATTGGTTATTTTGTTTGCTTCTTTCATTTTCATTTAGCCCATCTTGACACGTACCAAAAACTCTCTTGTCTGCGTTTTAAATTAACAAACAGATGACAGCGTTATAATTGAAGAAGACTTTCATGTTTATATATAGTAAAAACGAGTCATGACCCGTGTGTGATCACAAGGAATAGTAAAATCAGTGGCCAAGAGAATCTCAGGTTTCACCTACCTTAGTCAAACCAGTGGTATATAAACCAGAGCCCAGGTCTGCAGCAACAGTACTTCCTCAGCAAGCAACCGACTATCATCATGAAAGGCGCTCTCTTAGGTACAGTCGACGTCATATTCACTTTTAGATTTGGTTCAATAAGTTGGAATACAATCAGGCGAAGAACTCACTTCAGTTAAACTGTAAAGTATATGGATTTATGAATTCAGTACGGTGCTTTTACAATACTCTTCTATGATACATATATATATATATCTTTAAATAAAGTACACCCACACAAACGCACACACCCACACATATACGCGCGCACACACACACACACATACACACACACACACACACACACACATTAACACATATTCATATGCGCACTTAAGGATGAGCATCTCCATATAAACTAAGTTGAGAATGAAAATGTTTTCCAGTGATGGGAATTTCCCTCGTGATGGGACAACAGTTCCAACAAGTCCGACAAGTCTCATCACCAGCCGTCCTTTTGGCAAGCTCAGGAGACTTCAGGCAAGAGAGGAGGGATTTCCAAGGGAACCAATTCAACAATAACTTCCAAGAAAACAACCAAGCGCAAAACTTCCGTCAAGTTGGATTCCAGAATAATCAGGAGAGACAATTTTCTCTAGACAGCCAAAGGCAATTGCAGCAGGATAACCAGAACACCCAGTTCAGGTTCAACGACTTTGCACAGGACCGCCGACAAGAGTTCTCCAATCAGCAGAACCTCTTCCGTCAGGCTGAGGGTGCTCAGTTCTTGGAGGGTGATTTCGAGCCTCTGAACCTTCCTTCAGGAGCTTCTCTCCTCATGGGCCAGATCGACACGTCCTTCCAGTGCGCAGACCGCCCCTACGGCTACTACGCCGACGAACGTAACGATTGCCGCGTCTTCCACGTGTGCAACCCTTACCTGTTCTCCGACGGCCGCATCGAAACCCACCAGTACAGCTTCATGTGCGGCGAGGGCCGAGTCTTCGACCAGGAGAAACTGACATGTGTTGAGGAGTTCGCTGCCATCCCTTGCCAAGAATCCTCTTTCCATTACTCCAAGAACGCTGAATTCGGGCTCCCCGAAGAGAAGTTCTAATCCAAATATCATAATGTACAGTTTTGTAGTGGTGAGCTGTAAATGAGCATAGCTTCTCATACCAGATATGTAATATCTACAAATATTTCAATACGAGATGATTATATTTTTAATAGCTTGTTTTTATTCCAACATTTATACAAGTGTTTGTCACTCCCAAGGTCCCTAGAACGAGAAAGGATTTACTGTCTTTCTACTCGTATATATATACATTAAGGGCTTCTTCCCCTTTATAAGAGATGTAGGTAGTCAAGGCACGCAACTGCTCCCACCCATTCAACTCCCATCTTCCACCCTTGTTTCCTTCTCATCTTACCTCCTTCTGGATGATTGCAGGTCATCCCTCTTTCTTGACCAATGCCCGGCTCAAAAGTAAATGCAACAAGACACGGTACATCCACAGGAGGTCGCTTCACTTACACGGAGATCCTCCTTCCTCGTCTCATTATATGAAAAAAAGAAAACGAGTCTGATTTTACAAATTGGCATATTACAACCTAGTTTCAAAATGTCTAACTACAATTATGTGTAGATATGGGTGGAGTTAATTACCCTACATTGAACTTCGAAGTGAGGGTATCACATTACACTGGAAACCACCTTCCATGCACAGCTACAGTACTCGCAGAAGACAAGTCGTTGGAATGAAGCTGAATACCGAGAAATACTGCTAGACTCAACTCCCTTATTAAGAAAAAGAAAGGACAATAAAACATAAACGAAAATGTGGAGCAATTAACGATAGAGTTCTGTAGGAAACTTGAGTTGCAATGAGATCAATTATGAGAAATGGAAAGCAAGTGATAAGGTAAATTTCTGGGGTAAAGACTTGTTAAACGTAACGCTGAAGAGCAAAATGACCCAATATGTAAAGGGGGGTGACTCGAATAAAGCGGTATGACACTTCCGCGAGTTTGGATTATCTACATCCTAATGAACCAGTTATCATAGGCTTTTTGAAATAGTTTTGTCCTTTAGGAAAAAGTTAACATATGATGAGGGAATTTCCGTTGGTAGATAGGAAAACAGAGTCAAAGAACGTATCACACAGGCAAAGTAGACTCTGTTTTAGTAAGGCAGACTTTGTTTTAGTAAGATAGACTTATCAGGCCTAAAAAGTTCTTTAAAGTAGCAGACTGGGAGTAATTCATGAATACCACTGGAACTATGAGGAAATGGGGTTTTATCTTTACATTTATAACGTGGAAAAAGAATAGGAAACAAAGTTGGTTTAACAAAAATGTGAGATAGTTAAAAGCAAGGCTTGGGGAAAATGGAGAAAGAACAGAACCAAAAGAACAAAGCAAACATATAAACGAGCTAGTCATGACTACACAAGAATCCACAGCGAAAAGTATTGTATATCAATGTAAAGGTGAGGAAAAGCTGTTATGCAGGTTTCCCAATGATAAATTGAGACATATGGAGGATCTCACAATGTTAATATTGGGTGGTGAAGTATTTGAAGAGGCGTCAGCTCAGACAGTACTAATAAATGAAAATTTCCAATCTGTCTCCACAAACGAGAGCAGTTTTGTAGAGGGAGGAGAAAAAACAAGAAAATATTTGGTTTTAAAACGCATAAATATAGAAATGAGAAAACAATTCACTCTTGGTTATTGGGTGTGAGAAACAGTTTTGAGCTTAAATGGGTCTCAAAATGATTACAAAGAGAATGTAGGGAACAACTAGCATACATATTTCATAGTCGTATTGTGTTTTCAATTCGAAGAAATTATAGTGTCATCGGAGCAAGGAG
>NC_134818.1:28260359-28280359 GCF_046742065.1 Oratosquilla oratoria | reverse complement strand
AGTTCAACAGTAACTTCCAAGAAAACAACCAAGCGCCAAATTTCCGTCAAGTTGGATTCCAGAATAATCAGGAGAGCCGATTTTCCCTAGACAGTCAGAGGCAATTCCAGCAGGGGAACAAGAACTCCCAGTTCAGGTTAAACGAATTTGCACAGGACCGCCGACAAGAGTTCTCCAATCAGCAGAACCTCTTCCGTCAGGCTGAGGGTGCTCAGTTCTTGGAGGGTGATTTCGAGCCTCTGAACCTTCCCTCAGGAGCTTCTCTCCTCATGGGCCAGATCGACACGTCCTTCCAGTGCGCAGACCGCCCCTACGGCTACTACGCTGATGAACGCAACGACTGCCGCGTGTTCCACGTGTGCAACCCTTACCTCTTCTCCGACGGCCGCATCGAAACCCACCAGTACAGCTTCATGTGTGGCGAGGGCCGAGTCTTCGACCAGGAGAAACTGACATGTGTGGAGGAGTTCGCTGCCCTCCCTTGTCAAGAATCCTCCTTCCATTATTCCAAGAACGCTGAATTCGGGCTCCCTGAAGAGAAATTCTAACCCAGATATCATAATCAATGTACTATTTTGTAATGGTGAACTGTAAATAAGTATAGTTTCTCACACCAGATATGTAATATCTACAAATATTTCAATATAAGATGATTATATTTCTAATAGCATGTTTTATTCCAACATTTATACAAGTGTTTGCCGCCCCTGAGGTCACTAGAACGTGAAGGGATTTACTATCCATCTTTCTATATACTAAGGGCTTATTCCCCTTAATAAGAGAGGTAGACAGTCAAGGGACGCAACTGCTGCCACCCATTCAACTCCCACCAACCACTCCTGTTTCCTTTTCATATTATCTCCTCCTAGAAGAATGCGGGCCATCCCTGTCTCCTACTCGATGCCCAGGTCAAAAGCAAATGCAGCAAGATACAATACATCCACGGCAGGGCCGATTAATTTACACGGCAACCCTCCCTCCTCGTCTCATTATATGAAGAAAAGAAAATGAGACGGATTTTATAATTTAACATATTACAACCTAGTTTCGAAAATATGTAACTACAATCTTGTGTAAGTGTGGGTAGAGTTAATTACTCTGCGTTGAACCTAGAAGTGAGGGTACTGTACTACATTGTGCTGGAAACAATCTTACATGCAGTTACAGTATTTGCATGAGACAAGTAGTTGGAATGAAGCTGAATACCAAGAAATACTGCTGGACACAATTCCCTTGTTAAGAAAAAGAAAGGAAAGGAGGGAGAAAAACAAAAGAGATTATAGAGCAATTAACAATATAGTCCTGTGGGTGACTTTAGTTGCAATGAAATCAATTAGGAGAAATGGAAAACAAATGACATGTTAAATGCAACATTGGTTTTTGGTCAAAGGAAAGACGGAATAATAGATTGACAGTAAATATTAGGAACTATTGATGAGGAAAAGTATACAGACGCTTTGGTAAATGCATTTATCATTTTAAATGTAACAGATATAGGGAGTAAAAGACATATCATACATAGAAAGGAAACCCTGGGAAAAGTCACAACATAAGACGCGAGGGTAGGTCACATGACAAGTGCGAGATGACGGGGGAATTTGTCTATCACTGTGGGCAAAAATGTCTTCTGGGGTTCAGCTGTCCGTCGCGACCCGAGCGTCCGATGAGGTCCAAGTGTCCAGCCCCATTACTCTGGCGGAATGAAGAGAAGTTCTAAGTCAATGAATGTTATAAACATCTTTTTCCGAAGTGTTGGAATGTGCTCGATAACGTATTATTGTTTAATATAAGTTATAATAAAAAATATTCCTAACTACATATTTGTCTTTATTCTTTTACAAGCTGGGTTAGCGTAAATCCATTGGGAAAGGAAAGTATAGAGAATTGGTTGATTTCGCAGATGGGTTTGAACTAAGTTGAGAGACAATACAGAAAGAAAAACAACTAATTCTTGACGATATTAGATGCCAAGAAGTACAATTTAAGCCCACTATCGGAGAAATTATATCAGAAGTACAGGAAAACCGTATATTTCGACTACTATCTATAGTCCTCTTCTGCTGAAGAGGACTACAGATAGTAGTCGAAATATGTTATAACATTACAGTTTCCCAAATGCCAAGAAATTTATTTTCATCTTTATGATTAAATTTAATGAGCAGCAACATAGTGGGCATGGCTAGGTGTAGAATTAATTTGAAACACTATGTGGTCAGGTGAGACAGTGCCAGTCAGGTGATACAGTTGTTCTTCTATTGGTATCATATAACTCAGTACTACCTGTCTCATAGGCGGATTGTCACTAGACAACCTTCTTTAATGTGGTTGGGATGAAGTGCCCCGCCTCATCCTACCCCCATCCCTACGCTGGTACAAGCATTCAACTCTTTGGTCCTGTATTCAGTTCAAGACGTGTGGCCCCTCTTGGTTCGGAGAGGCAAATTGGCTGGGCAGCTACAAGTTTGATCATTCAGAACAACTCTGTTTACGATTGTTGAACCAGTTTCTAATTCATCTTTGCATGTTATCTACTATTCTATGCAGAGCAAATTTTGTTAGTGGTCTTTCGTGCGGGGTAGTATCACAAGCTCAGAAATTTACCTTACGAGGAGAGCCTTAGGCACTTTAACTTACACTCTGGAAAAACGCAGAGTGCGGGGTGGTCTAATAGAGATGTTTAAGTGGATCAAGGGATTAACAAGGGTGACGTAAGCAAGGTTATTATATTTAGACAACTGCGCAGCACTCACAGTAATGGATTCAAATTAGACAAATTTAGATTTAAGAAGGAAATATACAAGAATTGGTTTACTAATAGGGTGGTCTATGAATGGAATATATTTAGCAACCATGTAGTGAGCGCTGAAACTATCGGCAGTTCAAGAAACGGTTAGATAATTTTATGGATAAGGATGACAGGTACTAATGGACATGGAACTGTCTAGTGTAAACCTTGTGGTCACTTGCAGTTTCCTTCATTATTATGTTCTTATGTTATGTAAAATTAGCTTTATTCCTTTTGTCGCAGATTAAGTGACCCGAGTCATGAAATTCTAGGTCGGTGGCACAAGAGTGTTTACGTCTGAAACTTTGGATGCTGTCATCCGTTAGACAGTTACTTTCTAAATAACCTCCTATGGTATGTCTTATAATTGCAGCTCTGTGGCTTTTGTTTTTCACACTTGTAAAACATTGTAAAACATGAGCTTGATTTTATTCTTCTGGCACGTCCTCAGTTCTTATAGATTTGTAATAGCTTCAATGGAAATGGCAGTATGATTTTTATTTCACTCAAAAGTCTTGGATGTCAAACTTTGGGCCCTGACATTTGATGAATTTTGAGTTTTCCTGTATATCTCCTAATGTTTTTGGTCACAAATACATGAGTATATGTTTGTTCAACGTAACAAATGAATTACATAATCCTTTGCTTTGAGGTTTCGTTCATATATAAGGGATTTATTATTCTTTTAATATCGAATTTGAATGTTCAACTTGGCCGTTGGTAAACATAAGTGAACCCTTATAATTCCAGTTTCCTGTAATATAACCGTATGGATCTTATTTAGTTTCCAATATTGAGTATTGCTTTTCCCATGATTGTCGTTCTCAAATACCTCTGGTTCACTACATAAATTTGACAATGTGGAATTGAAATATACACAAAAAGGGAAGTACTACGTTTTACTTTAAATAGTATGTATGTATAATCTTGCATTTCTTGTAACACTCTACCATTACAAAAGTATAGATTAGTTATAATCTTTCCCTTAGAACTTTTCCTCGGGACGGCCGAATTCAGCATTTTTGGAGTAATGGAAGGAGGATTCTTGACAAGGGATGGCAGCGAACTCCTCCACACATGTCAGTTTCTCCTGGTCGAAGACTCGGCCCTCGCCGCACATGAAGCTGTACTGGTGGGTTTCGATGCGGCCATCGGAGAAGAGGTAAGGGTTGCACACGTGGAAGACGCGGCAGTCGTTGCGTTCGTCGGCGTAGTAGCCGTAGGGGCGGTCTGCGCACTGGAAGGACGTGTCGATCTGGCCCATGAGGAGAGAAGCTCCTGAAGGAAGGTTCAGAGGCTCAAAATCACCCTCCAAGAACTGAGCACCCTCAGCCTGACGGAAGAGGTTCTGCTGGTTGGAGACCTCTTGTCGGCGATCCTGTGCAAAGTCGTTGAACCTGAACTGGGTGTTCTGATTCTCTTGCTGGAATTGCCTTTGGCTGTCTAGAGAAACTTGTCTCTCCTGATTATTCTGGAATCCAGTTTGACGGAAGTTTTGCGCTTGGTTGGTTTCTTGAAAGTTATTGTTGAATTGGTTCCCTTGGAAATCCCTCCTTCCTTGCTTGAAGTCTCCTGAGTTTGCCAAAAGGACAGCAGGTGATGAGACTTGTCTGACTTGTTGGAACTGTTGTCCCATCACGAGGGAAATTCCCATCACTGGAAAAAAAAAAAAAAAAAATTCTCAACTTAGTCTATATGTATATGCTCATCCTTATGTGCGTATATTAATACGTGTTAATATGTGTGTGCAGATTTGTTTGTGTGTGTGTGTGCAGATTTGTTTGTTTGTGTGTGTGTGTGTGTGTGTGTGTGTGTGTGTGTGTGTCTTTATGTATGTGTGTGTCTTTATGTGTGTGTGTGTATGTGTGGGTGTCTGTGTGGGCAGGTATGCAATTGTAAGAACGTGTGAGTGTGTGGGGGGTGCTTTCTTCAAGGAAATACTGGTAAAATCACACATATATTAGAAGAATATTGTAAAAGCACCGGATAGAATTTGTGAATGCATATACTTTAATTACAGTTTAATTGAAGTGAGTTCCTCGCCTGATTTTATTCCAACTTATTGAACCAAGTCTTAAAGTGAATATGACGTAGACTGTACCTAATAGAGCGCCTTTCATGGTGACAGTTGGTTGCTTGCTGAGGAAGTGCTGTTCCTTCGACCTGGGGTCTGGCTTATATAGCACTGGTTTGACTAAGGTAGGTGAAACCTGATATTCTCTTGGCCATTGATTTTACTATTCCTTGTGATCACACACGGGTCATGAATCTTATTTTGTTTGTTGATTTAAAACACAGGCAGAAGATATTTTGTATGTGTCAAGATGGGCTACAAAATATGAAAATAAAAGCAAACAAAATAACAAATTGAAAAATGAAAATAAAAGAAGCAAACAAAGTAACCAATTGAAAAATAATGCAGAATACTACTTAAGTATTTTTATTCTTAATATTTGGGCCTGTACTTGCGCTTCCCTTCGCCCTTACGTCTATGAGAGCTCGTTTTTGTTTCTCTCATTGACTAAGTGATTAGCGACACTATTTCCATCTTCTATAGGATTATATCTACATCATGACAGTTTCAAGCCTTTTCTTCTTGTCTCATTGATATATATTTAGAAGGAAATATTTTCAATTCTGGGTCTCCCATGTTACAGATTTTTTTTAACTTGTTACTGATATTTGGAAACAGTGTGGCTGATCCCCGATGTGCCCTTTTAGAGCCACTAGTGTTTTTGATTAGATTTAGTGACAATATGGACAAAATGTGGACGGGCTAATGATTTACATATGCTGATAATGAGAGCTGAACTTTTTTAAATGAATATATCAACATATTACAAAAGTTGGCAATGACGATTACACAATCCTTATCATTTTAGTGTGCTGGTGGTCTAATGTGAAGCGTGCTAGTCTCACATTTGCTTTGTTGTGGGCTCGAATCCCGCACTCCTCTTCAGTTTCCAGCAGTGATTGTTACTTGCTCCAGCAAATTCCTCTCTTCCTCACTTATGTTCCATGTTTCTGCCCCATACAGTGCTGTCGGCACAATCACTCCTTCATACAATCTCCTCACTATCAGGCCAATACGCACTTACAAAGACCCACATGTCCCTTCCCAGCTTCACCTTCATCCACATCAACTTTGAAGAAACCTCCTTCCACTCCACTACATGCTAACCTATCCATTTACTAGTATAGCCACCCCTTCTTTCCCTCGTCCCTTCACTCCTGAGAACCTCCCAACTACACTCCCAAACTCAAACTCGCCCCTACCTTTCAACTTAGTTTCACTCAATGCCAACACATCCATCTTTCTTCTCACAAACATACTGCCTATATCTTTAAATTTACTCTCATCTGTACCACATTCACGCACATTAAAAGTCCCAAACCTCAGGTTAATGGTTGGAAAACTCCTAGGCTCTCTTATGCCTTTACTTTTTTTTTTCTTAGGAATGTTCCCTGTGGGGCTACAGGTAAAAGGATTCCTAGTCCTATCCCCCTTCCCGTTTTTTGTCGCCTCTTACGACTCAAGTGGGAAGACTTAGTGGTAGCATTGTTTTCCCCCACCACAGGGTAGGCGAAAAAAGGAAATGAATATTCAGAGAAAAGGTACAGGACAGTAAAAATGGGTTGGGGGATAGCATAACGGAGGGACAGTCGCACTTTCCTTCTCTCTTTCTACCTCTCCCTCTCTCTCTACCTCTCTACCTCTATTTCTCTCTACTTTACCCCTCTCTACCTCTACCCCTCATTACCTCTATCTCTCTGTACCTCTACCTCTGTGTCTCTACTTTCTTCTCTACCTCTATCTACCACTACTTCTTTCTCTCTACTTCTCTCTCTACCTCTACCTCTCTACCTCTTTTTACTTCTACCTTTCCACCTCTCTCTACCTCTTTACCGCTCTACCTCACTCTTTAACTCCCTACCTCCCTCTACCTCTACACCTCTCACTCTACCTCTTAACCTCTACATCTCTACCTCTCCCACTGCCTCTTTCTCTACATCTACATCTACCTCTTTATCTACCTCTCTACCTGTCTCTTCCAGCACAATATGGCACCCTGACTTCTAAGTTCAACGCAGGGTAATTAACTCTATCTACACCTACACAAAATTGTACTTAAATGTTTTCGAAACTAGGTTGTAATATGACAAATTGTAAAATTCGTCTCATTTTTTCTTTTTTTTTTATAATGAGACGCGGAGGGAGGACCGCCGTGTAAGCGAAGCGGCCCTCTTGTGGATTTATTTTGTCTTCCTGCATTTGCTTTTGACCTGGGCATCGGTTAAGGGACAGGGATGACCTGTATTCATTCAGGAGGAGGTAAGGTGAGAGGGAAACAAGGGTGTGAGATGAATGGGTGGCAGTAGATGCGTCCCTTGACTGCCTAACACTCTTATAAAACGGAAGAAGCCTTTAGTGTATACTCATATATATAGATCAATAGAGTAAATCCTTTCACATTCTAGTGACCTTTAGGGCGGCAAGCACTTGTATAGATGTTGGAATAAAACATGCTTTTAGAAATATAATCATCTTATATTGAAATATTTGTAGATATTACATATCTGGTATGAGAAACTATATTCATTTACAGTTCACTACTACAAAATTGTACATTATATTTGGATTAGAACTTCTCTTCGGGGAGCCCGAATTCAGCATTCTTGGAGTAATGGAAGGAGGATTCTTGGCAAGGGATGGCAGCGAACTCCTCCACACATGTCAACTTCTCCTGGTCGAAGACTCGACCCTCGCCGCACATGAAACTGTACTGGTGGGTTTCGATGCGGCCATCGGAGAAGAGGTAAGGGTTGCACACGTGGAAGACGCGGCAGTCGTTGAGTTCGTCGGCGTAGTAACCGTAGGGGCGATCGGCGCACTGGAAGGACGTGTCTATCTGGCCCATGAGGAGAGAAGCTCCTGAAGGAAGGTTCAGAGGCTCGAAATCACCCTCCAAGAACTGAGCACCCTCAGCCTGACGGAAGAGGTTCTGTTGGTTGGAGAACTCTTGTCGGCGATCCTGTGCAAATTCGTTGGACCTGAACTGGGTGTTGTGGTTCTCCTGCTGGAATTGCCTTTGGCTGTCTAGAGAAAATCGGTTCTCCTGATTATTCTGGAATCCAGTTTGACGGAAGATTTTTGCTTGGTTGTTTTCTTGGAAGTTATTGTTGAACTGGTTCCCTTGGATTTCCCTCCTTCCTTGCCTGAAGTCTCCTGAGCTTGCCAAAAGGACGGCTGGTGATGAGACTTGTCGGACTTGTTGGAACTGTTGTCCCATCACGAGGGAAATTCCCATCACTGGAAAAAAATTACAAATTTCATTTTTTTCTCAACTTAGTCTATATGTATATGCTCATCCTTATGTGCGTATATTAATACGTGTTAATATGTGTGTGCAGATTTGTTTGTTTGTGTATGTGCAGATGTGTTTGTTTATGTGTGTGTGTGTGTGTATGTATATGTGTGTGTGTGTGAGTGTGTATGTGTATTACTGTGTGTGTAGGTATGCGTTTGTAAGAACGTGTGAGTGTGTGGGTGGTGCTTTTTGTAAAGACATACTGGTAAAATCACATTATATATCTTGGAAGAATATTGTGAAAGCACCGGATAGAATTCGTGAATGTATATACTTTAATTACAGTTTAATTGAAGTGAGTTCCTCGCCTGATTTTATTCCAACTTATTGAACCAAATCTTAAAATGAATATGACGTAGACTGTACCTAAGAGAGCGCCTTTCATGGTGACAGTTGGTTGCTTGCTGAGGAAGTGCTGTTCCTTCCGACCTGAGCTCTGGCTTATATACCACTGGTTTGACTAAGGTAGGTGAAACCTGATATTCTCTTGGCCACTGATTTTACTATTCCTTGTGATCACACTCGGGTCATGAATTTTATTTTGTTTAATTTAAAACACAGGCAGAAGATATTTTGTATGTGTCAAGATGGGCTACAAAATATGAAAATAAAAGCAAACAAAATAACAAATTGAAAAATGAAAATAAAAGAAGCAAACAAAGTAACCAATTGAAAAATAATGCAGAATACTACTTAAGTATTTTTATTCTTAATATTTGGGCCTGTACTTGCGCTTCCCTTCGCCCTTACGTCTATGAGAGCTCGTTTTTGTTTCTCTCATTGACTAAGTGATTAGCGACACTATTTCCATCTTCTATAGGATTATATCTACATCATGACAGTTTCAAGCCTTTTCTTCTTGTCTCATTGATATATATTTAGAAGGAAATATTTTCAATTCTGGGTCTCCCATGTTACAGATTTTTTTTAACTTGTTACTGATATTTGGAAACAGTGTGGCTGATCCCCGATGTGCCCTTTTAGAGCCACTAGTGTTTTTGATTAGATTTAGTGACAATATGGACAAAATGTGGACGGGCTAATGATTTACATATGCTGATAATAAGAGCTGAACTTTTTAAATGAATATATCAACATATTACAAAAGTTGGCAATGACGATTACACAATCCTTATCATTTTAGTGTGCTGGTGGTCTAATGTGAAGCGTGCTAGTCTCACATTTGCTTTGTTGTGGGCTCGAATCCCGCACTCCTCTTCAGTTTCCAGCAGTGATTGTTACTTGCTCCAGCAAATTCCTCTCTTCCTCACTTATGTTCCATGTTTCTGCCCCATACAGTGCTGTCGGCACAATCACTCCTTCATACAATCTCCTCACTATCAGGCCAATACGCACTTACAAAGACCCACATGTCCCTTCCCAGCTTCACCTTCATCCACATCAACTTTGAAGAAACCTCCTTCCACTCCACTACATGCTAACCTATCCATTTACTAGTATAGCCACCCCTTCTTTCCCTCGTCCCTTCACTCCTGAGAACCTCCCAACTATGCTCCCAAACGCAAACGCGCTCCTTCCTCTCAACTTAGTTTCACTCAATGCCAACACATCCATCTTTCTTCTCACAAACATACCGCCTATCTCTTCCTATTTACTCTCATCTGTACCACATTCAAATATGTTAAAAAACCCAAACCTTAGGGTTCTGATTGGAAAACTCCTAGACCCTCTTATGTCTATACTTTTTTTTTTAGGAATGTCCCCTGTGGAGCTACAGGTAGAAGGATTCCTAGTCCTATCCCCCGTCCTGTTTTTTGTTGTCTCTTACGACTCAAGTGGAAAGACTTTGTGGTAGTATTCTTTTCCCCTACCACAGGGTAGGCGAAAAAAGGAAATAAATATTCAGAGAAATGGTACAGGACAGTAAAAATGGGTTGGGGGATAGCATAACGGAGGGACAGTCGCACTTTCCTTCTCTCTTTCTACCTCTCCCTCTCTCTCTACCTCTCTACCTCTATTTCTCTCTACTTTACCCCTCTCTACCTCTACCCCTCATTACCTCTATCTCTCTGTACCTCTACCTCTGTGTCTCTACTTTCTTCTCTACCTCTATCTACCACTACTTCTTTCTCTCTACTTCTCTCTCTACCTCTACCTCTCTACCTCTTTTTACTTCTACCTTTCCACCTCTCTCTACCTCTTTACCGCTCTACCTCACTCTTTAACTCCCTACCTCCCTCTACCTCTACACCTCTCACTCTACCTCTTAACCTCTACATCTCTACCTCTCCCATTGCCTCTTTCTCTACATCTACATCTACCTCTTTATCTACCTCTCTACCTGTCTCTTCCAGCACAATATGGCACCCTGACTTCTAAGTTCAACGCAGGGTAATTAACTCTATCTACACCTACACAAAATTGTACTTACATGTTTTCGAAACTAGGTTGTAATATGCCAGATTGTAAAATTCGTCTCATTTTTTTTTTTTTTTATAATGAGACGCGGAGGGAGGACCACCGTGTAAGCGAAGCGGCCCTCTTGTGGATTTATTTTGTCTTCCTGCATTTGCTTTTGACCTGGGCATCGGTTCATCATTCATATCTTGTCGCACCAGAACCGTGTCCATATAAGGGCAGTTTCATTTGCTTCCCTAAGGTCTTGGTCGGAGCAATGGGGACTCAATGGACATTCCCGGAGGACGTGGACCATCGTCTGTACTTCGCCACAGGGACATTGGGGGCTATTGGTGTATCCACACTTGTGTTTGTTTTCTTTCGTTTTGCCCACCTTGGCTCTTCCTCTGTTTAAGGTAACCCAGTCCTTCCTGGTTAGGTTTGCTCCTGGGGGCAAGGTCTCGTTTGGGCATGGTATGGCCTCGTTATGGCCCAGATTGTCATATTCCTGCCAACATTTTAGTCTATGGGCCACAGCTTAGGTTGGATCCAGTCCCTCCATCGGTTAGGGGACAGGGATGACCTGTATTCATTCAGGAGGAGGTAAGGTGAGAGGGAAACAAGGGTGTGAGATGAATGGGTGGCAGTAGATGCGTCCCTTGACTGCCTAACACTCTTATAAAACGGAAGAAGCCTTTAGTGTATACTCATATATATAGATCAATAGAGTAAATCCTTTCACATTCTAGTGACCTTTAGGGCGGCAAGCACTTGTATAGATGTTGGAATAAAACATGCTTTTAGAAATATAATCATCTTATATTGAAATATTTGTAGATATTACATATCTGGTATGAGAAACTATATTCATTTACAGTTCACTACTACAAAATTGTACATTATATTTGGATTAGAACTTCTCTTCGGGGAGCCCGAATTCAGCATTCTTGGAGTAATGGAAGGAGGATTCTTGGCAAGGGATGGCAGCGAACTCCTCCACACATGTCAGCTTCTCCTGGTCGAAGACTCGACCCTCGCCGCACATGAAACTGTACTGGTGGGTTTCGATGCGGCCATCGGAGAAGAGGTAAGGGTTACACACGTGGAAGACGCGGCAGTCGTTGCGTTCGTCGGCGTAGTAACCGTAGGGGCGATCAGCGCACTGGAAGGACGTGTCGATCTGGCCCATGAGGAGAGAAGCTCCTGAAGGAAGGTTCAGAGGCTCGAAATCACCCTCCAAGAACTGAGCACCCTCAGCCTGACGGAAGAGGTTCTGTTGGTTGGAGAACTCTTGTCGGCGATCCTGTGCAAATTCGTTGGACCTGAACTGGGTGTTGTGGTTCTCCTGCTGGAATTGCCTTTGGCTGTCTAGAGAAAATCGGTTCTCCTGATTATTCTGGAATCCAGTTTGACGAAAGACTTGCGCTTGGTTGTTTTCTTGGAAGTTATTGTTGAACTGGTTCCCTTGGAAATCCCTCCTTCCTTGCCGGAAGTCTCCTGAGCTTGCCAAAAGGACGGCTGGTGATGAGACTTGTCGGACTTGTTGGAACTGTTGTCCCATCACGAGGGAAATTCCCATCACTGGAAAAAAATTACAAATTTCATTTTTTTCTCAACTTAGTCTATATGTATATGCTCATCCTTATGTGCGTATATTAATACGTGTTAATATGTGTGTGCAGATTTGTTTGTTTGTGTATGTGCAGATGTGTTTGTTTATGTGTGTGTGTGTGTGTGTGTATGTATGTGTGTGTGTGTGTGAGTGTGTATGTGTATTACTGTGTGTGTAGGTATGCGTTTGTAAGAACGTGTGAGTGTGTGGGTGGTGCTTTTTGTAAAGACATACTGGTAAAATCACATTATATATCTTGGAAGAATATTGTGAAAGCACCGGATAGAATTCGTGAATGTATATACTTTAATTACAGTTTAATTGAAGTGAGTTCCTCGCCTGATTTTATTCCAACTTATTGAACCAAATCTTAAAATGAATATGACGTAGACTGTACCTAAGAGAGCGCCTTTCATGGTGACAGTTGGTTGCTTGCTGAGGAAGTGCTGTTCCTTCCGACCTGAGCTCTGGCTTATATACCACTGGTTTGACTAAGGTAGGTGAAACCTGAGATTCTCTTGGCCACTGGTTTTACTATTCCTTGTGATCACACTCGGGTCATGAATTTTATTTTGTTTGATTTAAAACACAGGCAGAAGATATTTTGTATGTGTCAAGATGGGCTACAAAATATGAAAATAAAAGCAAACAAAATAACAAATTGAAAAATGAAAATAAAAGAAGCAAACAAAGTAACCAATTGAAAGATAATGCAGAATACTACTTAAGTATTTTTATTCTTAATATTTGGTCCTGTACTTGCACTTCCCTTCGCCCTTACGTCTATGAGAGCTCGTTTTTTTTCTCTCATTGACTAAGTGATTAGCAAACTATTTCCATCTTCTATAGGATTATATCTACATCATGACAGTTTCAAGCCTTTTCTTCTTGTCTCATTGATATTTAGAGGGAAATATTTTCAATTGTGTGTCTCCCATGTTACAGATTTTTTTAACTTGTTACTGATATTTGGGAACAGTGTGGCTGATCCCCGATGTGCCCTTTTAGAGCAACTAGTGTTTTTTTTATTAGATTTAGTGACAATATGGACAAAATGTGGACGGGCTAATGATTTACATATGCTGATAATAAGAGCTGAACTTTTTAAATGAATATATCAACATATTACAAAAGTTGGCAATGACGATTACACAATCCTTATCATTTTAGTGTGCTGGTGGTCTAATGTGAAGCGTGCTAGTCTCACATTTGCTTTGTTGTGGGCTCGAATCCCGCACTCCTCTTCAGTTTCCAGCAGTGATTGTTACTTGCTCCAGCAAATTCCTCTCTTCCTCACTTATGTTCCATGTTTCTGCCCCATACAGTGCTGTCGGCACAATCACTCCTTCATACAATCTCCTCACTATCAGGCCAATACGCACTTACAAAGACCCACATGTCCCTTCCCAGCTTCACCTTCATCCACATCAACTTTGAAGAAACCTCCTTCCACTCCACTACATGCTAACCTATCCATTTACTAGTATAGCCACCCCTTCTTTCCCTCGTCCCTTCACTCCTGAGAACCTCCCAACTACACTCCCAAACTCAAACTCGCCCCTCCCTTTCAACTTAGTTTCACTCAATGCCAACACATCCATCTTTCTTCTCACAAACATACTGCCTATATCTTTAAATTTACTCTCATCTGTACCACATTCACGCACATTAAAAGACCCAAACCTTAGGTTACTGGTTGGAAAACTCCTAGGCTCTCTTATGCCTTTACTTTTTTTTTTCTTAGGAATGTTCCCTGTGGGGCTACAGGTAAAAGGATTCCTAGTCCTATCCCCCTTCCCGTTTTTTGTCGCCTCTTACGACTCAAGTGGGAAGACTTAGTGGTAGCATTCTTTTCCCCCACCACAGGGTAGGCGAAAAAAGGAAATGAATATTCAGAGAAAAGGTACAGGACAGTAAAAATGGGTTGGGGGATAGCATAACGGAGGGACAGTCGCACTTTCCTTCTCTCTTTCTACCTCTCCCTCTCTCTCTACCTCTCTACCTCTATTTCTCTCTACTTTACCCCTCTCTACCTCTACCCCTCATTACCTCTATCTCTCTGTACCTCTACCTCTGTGTCTCTACTTTCTTCTCTACCTCTATCTACCACTACTTCTTTCTCTCTACTTCTCTCTCTACCTCTACCTCTCTACCTCTTTTTACTTCTACCTTTCCACCTCTCTCTACCTCTTTACCGCTCTACCTCACTCTTTAACTCCCTACCTCCCTCTACCTCTACACCTCTCACTCTACCTCTTAACCTCTACATCTCTACCTCTCCCATTGCCTCTTTCTCTACATCTACATCTACCTCTTTATCTACCTCTCTACCTGTCTCTTCCAGCACAATATGGCACCCTGACTTCTAAGTTCAACGCAGGGTAATTAACTCTATCTACACCTACACAAAATTGTACTTACATGTTTTCGAAACTAGGTTGTAATATGCCAAATTGTAAAATTCGTCTCATTTTTTTTTCTTTTTTTTTATAATGAGACGCGGAGGGAGGACCGCCGTGTAAGCGAAGCGGCCCTCTTGTAGATTTATTTTGTCTTCCTGCATTTGCTTTTGACCTGGGCATCGGTTCATCATTCATATCTTGTCGCACCAGAACCGTGTCCATATAAGGGCAGTTTCATTTGCTTCCCTAAGGTCTTGGTCGGAGCAATGGGGACTCAATGGACATTCCCGGAGGACGTGGACCATCGTCTGTACTTCGCCACAGGGACATTGGGGGCTATTGGTGTATCCACACTTGTGTTTGTTTTCTTTCGTTTTGCCCACCTTGGCTCTTCCTCTGTTTAAGGTAACCCAGTCCTTCCTGGTTAGGTTTGCTCCTGGGGGCAAGGTCTCGTTTGGGCATGGTATGGCCTCGTTATGGCCCAGATTGTCATATTCCTGCCAACATTTTAGTCTATGGGCCACAGCTTGGGTTGGATCCAGTCCCTCCATCGGTTAGGGGACAGGGATGACCTGTATTCATTCAGGAGGAGGTAAGGTGAGAGGGAAACAAGGGTGTGAGATGAATGGGTGGCAGTAGATGCGTCCCTTGACTGCCTAACACTCTTATAAAACGGAAGAAGCCTTTAGTGTATACTCATATATATAGATCAATAGAGTAAATCCTTTCACATTCTAGTGACCTTTAGGGCGGCAAGCACTTGTATAGATGTTGGAATAAAACATGCTTTTAGAAATATAATCATCTTATATTGAAATATTTGTAGATATTACATATCTGGTATGAGAAACTATATTCATTTACAGTTCACTACTACAAAATTGTACATTATATTTGGATTAGAACTTCTCTTCGGGGAGCCCGAATTCAGCATTCTTGGAGTAATGGAAGGAGGATTCTTGGCAAGGGATGGCAGCGAACTCCTCCACACATGTCAACTTCTCCTGGTCGAAGACTCGACCCTCGCCGCACATGAAACTGTACTGGTGGGTTTCGATGCGGCCATCGGAGAAGAGGTAAGGGTTACACACGTGGAAGACGCGGCAGTCGTTGCGTTCGTCGGCGTAGTAACCGTAGGGGCGATCAGCGCACTGGAAGGACGTGTCTATCTGGCCCATGAGAAGAGAAGCTCCTGAAGGAAGGTTCAGAGGCTCGAAATCACCCTCCAAGAACTGAGCACCCTCAGCCTGACGGAAGAGGTTCTGTTGGTTGGAGAACTCTTGTCGGCGATCCTGTGCAAATTCGTTGGACCTGAACTGGGTGTTGTGGTTCTCCTGCTGGAATTGCCTTTGGCTGTCTAGAGAAAATCGGTTCTCCTGATTATTCTGGAATCCAGTTTGACGAAAGATTTTTGCTTGGTTGTTTTCTTGGAAGTTATTGTTGAACTGGTTCCCTTGGAAATCCCTCCTTCCTTGCCGGAAGTCTCCTGAGCTTGCCAAAAGGACGGCTGGTGATGAGACTTGTCGGACTTGTTGGAACTGTTGTCCCATCACGAGGGAAATTCCCATCACTGGAAAAAAATTACAAATTTCATTTTTTTCTCAATTTAGTCTATATGTATATGCTCATCCATATGTGCGTATATTAATACGTGTTAATATGTGTGTGCAGATTTGTTTGTTTGTGTATGTGCAGATGTGTTTGTTTATGTGTGTGTGTGTGTGTGTGTGTGTATGTATGTGTGTGTGTGTGTGTGAGTGTGTATGTGTATTACTGTGTGTGTAGGTATGCGTTTGTAAGAACGTGTGAGTGTGTGGGTGGTGCTTTTTGTAAAGACATACTGGTAAAATCACATTATATATCTTGGAAGAATATTGTGAAAGCACCGGATAGAATTCGTGAATGTATATACTTTAATTACAGTTTAATTGAAGTGAGTTCCTCGCCTGATTTTATTCCAACTTATTGAACCAAATCTTAAAATGAATATGACGTAGACTGTACCTAAGAGAGCGCCTTTCATGGTGACAGTTGGTTGCTTGCTGAGGAAGTGCTGTTCCTTCCGACCTGAGCTCTGGCTTATATACCACTGGTTTGACTAAGGTAGGTGAAACCTGATATTCTCTTGGCCACTGATTTTACTATTCCTTGTGATCACACTCGGGTCATGAATTTTATTTTGTTTGATTTAAAACACAGGCAGAAGATATTTTGTATGTGTCAAGATGGGCTACAAAATATGAAAATAAAAGCAAACAAAATAACAAATTGAAAAATGAAAATAAAAGAAGCAAACAAAGTAACCAATTGAAAGATAATGCAGAATACTACTTAAGTATTTTTATTCTTAATATTTGGTCCTGTACTTGCACTTCCCTTCGCCCTTACGTCTATGAGAGCTCGTTTTTTTTCTCTCATTGACTAAGTGATTAGCGACACTATTTCCATCTTCTATAGGATTATATCTACTTCATGACAGTTTCAAGCCTTTTCTTCTTGTCTCATTGATATTTAGAGGGAAATATTTTTAATTCTGTGTCTCCCATGTTACAGATTTTTTTAACTTGTTACTGATATTTGGGAACAGTGTGGCTGATCCCCGATGTGCCCTTTTAGAGCAACTAGTGTTTTTTTTTTATTAGATTTAGTGACAATATGGACAAAATGTGGACGGGCTAATGATTTACATATGCTGATGATAAGAGCTGAACTTTTTAAATGAATATATCAACATATTACAAAAGTTGGCAATGACGATTACACCATCCTTATCATTTTAGTGCGCTGGTGGTCTAATCTGAAGCGTGCTAGTCTCACATTTGCTTTGTTGTGGGTTCGAATTTCCGCACTCCTCTCCAGTTTCCAGCAGTGATTGTTACTTGCTCCAGCAAACTCCTCCTCTCTTCCTCTCTTATGTTCCATGTTTCTGCCCCATACAGTGCTGTCGGCACAATCACTCCTTCATCCAATCTCCTCACTATCAGGCCCATACGCACTTACTAAGACCCACATGTCCCTTCCCAGCTTCACCTTCATCCACATCAAATTTGAAGAAACCTCCTTCCACTCCACTACATGCTTACCTATCTCTTCACTTACTAGGATAGCCACCCCTTCTTTCCCTCGTCCCTTCACTCCTGAGAACCTCCCAACTACATTCCCATACTCACACTCGCCCCTCCCTTCCAACTTAGTTTCACTCAATGCCAACACATCCATCTTTCTTTTCACAAACATACTGCCTATCTTTTTCCTTTTACTCTCATCTGTACCATATCCACGCACATTAAAAGACCCAAACCTTAGGGTACTGGTTGGAAAACTCCTAGGCCCTCTTATGGCTTTTTTTAATTTTTATTTATTATTATTATTATTATTATTATTATTATTATTATTATTATTATTATTATTATTATTATTATTATTATTATTATTATTATTATTATTATTATTATTATTATTATTATTATTATTATTTTTATTTTTATTTTTATTTTTATTTTTATTTTTTTAGGGATGTACCCTGTGGGGCTACAGGCAAAAGGATTCCTAGTCCTATCCCCCGTCCCGTTTTTTGTCGCCTCTTACGACTCAAGTGGGAAGACTTAGTGGTAGCATTCTTTTCCCCCACCACAGGGTAGGCGAAAAAAATAAATGAATATTCAGAGAATAGGTACAGGAGAGTAAAAATGGGTTGGGTGACAGCATAACGGAGGGACAGTCGCACTCTCCTTCTCTCTCTCTACCTCTCTACCTCTCCCTCTCTCTCTACCTCTCTACTTCTGTCTCTACCACTCTACCTCTTTCTACCTCGCTACCTCTCTCTTTACCTCTACCTCTCTCTACTTTACCTCTCTCTACCTCTACCCCTCTTTACCTCTATCTCTGTACTTCTACCTCTGTATCTTTACTTTCCTCTCTACCTCTCTCTACCACTACTTCTTTCTCTCTACCTTTCTCTCTACCTCTACCTATCTACCTCTCTTTTCTTCTACCTTTCCACCTCTCTCTACCTCTCTACCTCTCTACCGCTCTACCTCACTCTCTATCTCTCTACCTCCCTCTACCTCTACATCTCTCACTCTACCTCTTATACCTCTACATCTCTACCTCTCTCTACCTCTCCCACTGACTTCTAAGTTCAACGCAGGGTAATTAACTTTATCTACACCTACACAAAATTGTAGTCACATGTTTTCGAAACTAGGATGTAATATGCCAAATTGTAAAATCCGTCTCTTTTTTTTATATAATGAGACGCGGAGGGAGGTTCACCGTGTAAGTGAAGCGGCCCTCTTTTGGATTTATTTTGTCTTCCTGCATTTGCTTTGGACCTGGGCATCGGTTAGGGGACAGGGATGACCTGCATTCATCCAGGAGGAGGTAAGGTGAAAGGGAAACAAGGGTGCGAGATGAAAGGGTAGCAGTAGATGCGTCCCTTGACTGCCTAACACTCTTATAAAACGGAAGAAGCCCTTAGTGTATACTCGTATATATAGAAAAATAGAGTAAATCCTTTCACATTCTAGTGACCTTTAGGGTGGCAAGCACTTGTATAGATGTTGGAATAAAACATGCTTTTAGAAATATAATCATCTTATATTGAAATATTTGTAGGTATTACATATCTGGTATGAGAAACTATATTCATTTACAGCTCGCCACTACAAAACTGTACATTATGATATTTGGATTAGAACTTCTCTTCGGGAAGCCCGAATTCAGCGTTCTTGGAGTAATGGAAGGAGGATTCTTGGCAAGGGATGGCAGCGAACTCCTCCACACATGTCAACTTCTCCTGGTCGAAGACTCGGCCCTCGCCGCACATGAAGCTGTACTGGTGGGTTTCGATGCGGCCGTCGGAGAAGAGGTAAGGGTTGCACACGTGGAAGACGCGGCAGTCGTTGCGTTCGTCGGCGTAGTAACCGTAGGGGCGATCGGCGCACTGGAAGGACGTGTCAATCTGGCCCATGAGGAGAGAAGCTCCTGAAGGAAGGTTCAGAGGCTCGAAATCACCCTCCAAGAACTGAGCACCCTCCGCCTGACGGAAGAGGTTTTGTTGGTTGGAGAACTCTTGTCGGCGATCCTGTGCAAAGTCGTTGAACCTGAACTGGGTGTTGTGGTTCTCCTGCTGGAATTGTCTTTGGCTGTCTAGAGAAACTTGTCTCTCCTGATTATTCTGGAATCCATTTTGACGGAAGTTTTGCGCTTGGGTGTTTTCTTGGAAGTTACTGTTGAATTGGTTCCCTTGGAAATCCCTCCTTCCTTGTCGGAAGTCTCCTGAGCTTGCCAAAAGGACGGCTGGTGATGAGACTTGTCTGACTTGTTGGAACTGTTGTCCCATCACGAGGGAAATTCCCATCACTGGAAAAAATTATAGATTTAATTTTCTTTCTCTAGTTAGTTTATATGTATATGCTCATCCTTATGTGCGTATATGAATACGTGTTGATATGTGTGCACATTTGTGTGTG
>NC_134818.1:28235359-28255359 GCF_046742065.1 Oratosquilla oratoria | reverse complement strand
AAGTTGAATTATTAACAAGATATAAAATTCAAGGAACAAAATTAAAGAAAGAAAAATGGTTAGACATTGGTTGTATTAAACAAAAAATCTAAGTTTAGAAACACGTAACGGGTTGGTGTTCTGTTCTTTCAAGGTATGATTTGATATGGTGACACTTAGATTATGACATATTAACGAAAAATCATGTATTATAATAAAACATAACAAAATCCTTTAGATACGATGTTACGCATTGATGATTTAATTATATCAAGTTGTAGGAAAGCATTTAATCTATATTACAACGAAAGTTATCTTTTAGCGAAAATGGAAAGAGTGACGAAAGGCAATGTATAATTATTTAATAATGAAGCAAGATATTTAATTCTAGAAAAAAAAATCTGAGAAGAAACGAAGAAAAGAAATGACTGGTCAACTGAATTAGATATGGAACAAGATAAGAAATGATTGAGAATCTAATTAGGCAAACAAACCTAAAATACAGCAATAACATAGAAATAAGATTGTAAAAAAGTATATGGAATGCAGATGAATTGTTAGAAAAAAGACCCTATTGGAAATATTTGACATGTACATTATTATAGTTTTTATTTATTTATTTATTATTATTATTTTCTTCACATCCGACCTAGATATGGACCAAAAGGCCTCCTGTCGGCATGCTCCGCCTTTGTAATCCCTTGTAATACAAAAAACAGTGGTTGAAAATTTTCTTTGAAGAAAAAAAAAAAGTACGTGAACTTAAGGTAGTAAAAATGTAGATTTATATAAACAAGAATATGAATATATTAGATTAAATAACCACAGGTGGTTGAATGCATAAATCTTGTTTCAGATTTATTCTTTTATTAACACAGAAATTAAGAAGAAAAAGTGAGATACCTAAAATGAAGATGGTTCATTTTAATAAAAGATTTGGTAGACTAAAACCTTTGATAGAATAGAAAATGTTTACCTATAAAGATAGATACGAGTACAAATCCTCCGTGCTTTCCCAAACAGAAGGAAATGGCATTGATCAAAAGTGCATATAACGAAAGACACTTGACACCACAAAACTGCTGATTGATATGTCACAATGGGCGTGATCCTTGGTACGATCGCCTGTTCTTTGCTATATACACGACCGAGTATTCCTCTTATATTGGCAAATGTGCACATGTGCAATTGGTTAGATACATGAGTGATAAAATAACAACAATAGATAGAGTCCGTAATAAGGACATGACACAAAAACCATTCCGTATTATGCCTTATAGTAAAGTACTTAGATACATAAGTGATAAAACAACAACAAATAAATAGAGTCCGTAATAAGGACATGACACAAAAACCATTGCGTATTATGCCTTAAATTGAAGTACTTAGAAACATGAGTGATAAAACAACAACAAATAAATAAGAGTCCGTAATAAGGACATGACACAAAAACCATTCCGTATTATGCCTTAAATTGAAGTACTTAGAAACATGAGTGATAAAACAACAACAAATAAATAAAGAGTCCGTAATAAGGACATGACACAAAAACCATTGCGTATTATACCTTAAAATGAAGTACTTCTACTGTTGCACCATGGCCCGACCACCAAACCCATCCACCTTCAACATCTCTAGTCGTGCCGGTAGTTCTGGCTGCAAGATCCAGTTATGCATCTTTACCAACGATAAGTTGTGGCCCAACCCGTCCTTCTCGCCGCACACCTGGGCACCGACAAAGTCCGCCTTTCCAGTAGCATTGGAAGGACGATGGGTGCCATTCAACTCCAGTACGCTTCTACATTAAAAAAAAAAAAATAAAAAAAATGCATGAACTTTGTCATACTATCTCCAATATTCTAATCAGTTCGCAATTTTCTTTATTCAAATCACAAATCTTTTATGGGTTAAGCAAAATAAAGAAACGAATGAATATATAAATAAAAATCCAGTGCGCTTCTATATTTCGAAAAAAAAAATGCATGAACTTTGTCATACTATCTCCAATATACCAATCAGTTCGCAGTTTTCATTATTCAAATCACATAAAACACCTTTGGGTTAAGCAAAACAAAGAAATAAATGAATATAATAAGTAACTAAAAATCAAAGAACAATTTAATAAAAAAGCAAATGAATAGACTAATGAAAAAATATTTTATTAATGAATAAACTAACTTATAAACAAGTAAATGATTATAGACATTAGAAAGAAAACAGATAAATAAATAATAGAGAAACAAAATAAATAAATTGATGCATAGATAATAGAATAGGCAAATATATCATCTCTATCTCCATAGATAATCATATGAATATATAAGGGAGTTGGTTAATACAAATATCTAGACGTAATGTTTCTTGATTCACTTTCCCTTGGTTCTCATAACGTCCCAAAGAATATATATATATATATATATATATATATATATATATATATATATATATATATATATATATATATATATATATATATATATATATATATATATATATATATAATATAATATATATATATATGTATATATATAATATACATATATTTATATATATATATATATGTATATACATATATATATGTATATACATATATATATATATATATATATATATATACAGTATATACATATACATACATATATATACACATACACATATATACACATGTAAATATATACACATATATATAATATATATACATATAGATATATACATATATATATACATATATATATATATACATATAGATATATATATATATATACATATATATACATATATATATATATACATATATATATATACATATATATATATATGTATATATATATATATATATACATATATATATGTATATATGTATATATATATATATATATATATATATATATCTGAGGTGGGATTAAAGAAGTTAGTGACAGAGTATGGGAAGGTGTGTGAAAAAAGGAAGTTGAAGATAAAGGGGGTAAAAGTAAGGTGATGAGATGTACAAAGGAAGAGGATGGCAGCAAGTTGAAAGTGAGCATTAAGGGAGACAGACTGGAGGAAGTGGATAGCTTTAGATAATTGGGTACGAATGTGGCGGGAAAGGGAGGAGTGGAGGTGGAGGTAGAATGTAGACTGAGAGAAGCAAGTGAATGCCTTGTGGGATTAAAAAAGTATAATGGGAGATAGACATTTGGGAATGAGTGCTAAGAGGAGATTGTATGAAGGAGTAATTGTGCCGACAGCACTGTATGCACTCTGTCTCTCTCTCTCTCTCTCTCTCTCTCTCTCTCTCTCTCTCTCTCTCTCTCTCTCTCTCTCGGTATAACGAAAACAGTCTAAGGGGTACTCACGCAACGTTTCACGAATTTTTCCTCTGCATATATGTGTAATTTTATATCGATTAATGTTTAACACCTATAATTAGTTGCTTCAATGAAGGAAAATAATTGTATTTTAATCATAGATTCATGTCTGTTTCCTTTAACATTTACATATTGTTCAAAAGGAAAGTTATGCACACAGTATAGAAATTTAGAAATAGAGACAGATATAGAAAAAGGACAAAGGGAGACATAGAAACAGACAGATGCAGAGGAAGAGAAAGAGACAGGCAGACACTGGAAGACAGACAGATATACAGGCATACAGAGTGTCAAAAAAGAGAAAGAGAGAGAACAAGGAATATATATATATATATATATATATATATATATATATATATATATATGCAAAGAAATCACAAAACACACGTGATAAAATATTTTTGCAGAAACCACCGGGAAATTGAAAAAACAGATACCGAACGTTTTCGTCTATTTAGACATAATATCACATTTGATTTTAAGTTGGTTAGTTTCGATATTAAAAGTTTATTCACCCGAGTCCCGGTTTTAGATTTGTTAGGATTTCTAGAAAAAGAATTAAAGAAACATGACTTTACACTCCCTGCTCATACTATTATTAGTTTAATCAAATTATGTGTAATAGACTCTAAGTTTGAATTTAATGGAAACTTTTATACTCAAACATTTGGTATGGCCATGGGGAACTGTCTGTCTCCAATTCTTAGCAATTTGTATATGGAGTTTTTTGAAAGAGAGTTATTACCAAACATTCTTCCAATTAATGCAGTTTGGTACAGGTATGTTGACGACATATTATGCATTTGGCCTAATGATCAATATTTGGATACTTTTTTGTCAGATTTAAATAATTTGGTGCATTCCATTAAATTCACAGTAGAGGTTGAAGAAAATAATATGTTACCATTTTTAGATGTAAATATTTACCGATGTGGAAGATACTTTAAATTTGACGTTTACAGGAAGCCGACCAATGTCCTCTCGTACATTCATTTTTACTCGTATCACAGTCAAAAATCCAAGCTGTCAGTTTTTTCTTCAATGTTCCTGAGAGCTTATAGAATTTGTTCCCCTGAGTTCTTGGATCAAGAAATACAATTCATCTATGACATTGGAGAAAATTTAAAATATCCAAAACATCTTATTGATAAAACAAAAATCAAAGCTAGGAAATGTTTTCTTAATACGTCGCAGGTCAAACCATTTAATTATAAAAATATGCTAACAATTCCATACCACGAAAATTTAATCCATCTTCCTAGCATTTTTGAAAAATTTGGTATCCAGATAGTATTCAAAAATAATAACAACATTAAGAGTCTGTTAATTAAAAATTCCCCAAGAAGTAAAGAAGGATGTATTTATAATATACCATGTAAAAATTGTGATTTTATTTATATAGGCCAAACAGGCAAAGGCTTAGAAAAAAGAATAGGCCAACATAAATATAGTATTAGAACGGGGCAAGTGTCCAGTGGATTATTTGTCCACCAAAGGGATTATGGTCATAATATTGACTGGGGAAATTCTAAAATAATTACTTCTTGTAATAATATTATAGAAAGAAATATTATTGAATCTTGTTTTATAAAAATAAATTTTGGAAATAACATGAACTTGAGTTTGGGTTTATTTAAATTGGACAATTTTATTATTGACAAAATTGTGTGTGATAAAATGTAACATGGGACCTCTCCGAGTATCCTTGTCTTCTTATGTATTTATTGTTTCTTTCTGTATTGCTTTTTTGTACCTTTGAAAATGTCTAAATAGACGAAAACGTTCGGTATCTGTTTTTTCAATTTCCCGGTGGTTTCTGCAAAAAAAAAAAAAAAAAAATATATATATATATATAATATTGGCTTATAAAGCATACAGCCTATTACTTTTCAATCTTCCACGTAAAAAAGTATGTTTGCCATTGTACAGCTATTAAGTGTCGTGTGCTATTTTTAATAAACATTAAACGAGGACTTACCTTATATATACGCATATCTGACAATGTTAAAATTCGACGTATTTTCGTCTAATAGTAACTTTAACATATTTTTGCTAAAGTTTTGTGATTTATCATATTCTTGTCTGGCAATGACTTACCTTATTGTATTCCTTTCTTTTAGTGCTTGTATTTCTTGAATTGGAAAGCTCACATTACATAAAGGTTTGAGCAATGCTATTGTTGCTTGAAAAAAAAAAAAGAAAATATCTAAAGCAATAGTGAAATGAATATAGACATGCATAGATAAGTGTTTTAATTTTAGTTTGAAAAACTAAAAGACATGGCTTAACATTTCGTTTTCTATGATACTGACAAACGACGCTATTGTAAGGCTCACCTCGTCTTTTCAAGGGTAGACATCAGCGTGTGTATATACTTAATTGTATCTAATTGTAGTATACAAAAAAGAAGCAACTCTCGTTTGGTCCCATACTCTCCAATTTTGTCATACCTAGCCTCAAACTCGTGTACATTTTCAACTTAATATATATCCTTAATTTCCAATTATCACATTAATATTTGAACTCGTGTAGTATTCAAACTTGGGGTATATCATGTTCTAAGTTATTCCAAGTATTTATGTATCTATAAGGAAAATATTTCTTCACATCTGTCAGACGTGTGGTCCTTATTTTGTTTCCATGACCTCTTAAAGCCTTTCCATCCTGAATCAAGTGATTTCTTCTGTCAATAAAATCTATCCTATTTAGTGACCTAAATATTGTAATCATATTGCCTCTTTCTCTTCGATCTTTCGTACTTCGCAGATCTAGTGCTTTTAGTATATCTGCCAGGCTGGGTCCAGTTTGGTTGCTGCTTTTTGTATTCTATCGATCTTGTATCCTTCTGTCTGTTGGGGTGGAGGGGGAGGCGTTCTACTGACGCCTACTTCAGTCTTTGGCGTATCAGGATTTCGATGATTTTTTTTTCATCGTCTCTTTATCCATATAATGAAATGCCACTTTAATCTTCTGCAGTCAGTACATCTCTCCCACACTCCTTCTGATATGTCTGTCTGGTGACAGGTTGTTTCGTATCAACACTCATATCTTTCTCCTTTTTTTGCTTTTGAAGTGGGTTCACTTCCAAGGAATAGTTTCAGGATGGTAATTTTCTGCTATTGCACCATTTTCAGTACTTTGCATTTTTTTTTTTTGTAACTGAACTTCACTTCCCATTCTTGGCTTCATGTAAGAAATAGTGTCTAGACATTTTTGGCAATAGTCTGTAGTCCTCATGTTTCTGCGTCTTTCTTCCATTAATCTTTGGCACATGTTTGTTCACTCCCAGGCTGTAAATAACAAGAAAGATTTTCCATTTTCTCTTTAATCCCGTGGCATTCATGAATTTTTATCAGTTTGCTTCTTTAAAGAATTCTCTTTCAACCCAAAGTAATCTGTTTTCCAAAATTAAGCCTTCCTTGCGTGTGTGATTCATTCCTTTGCTCTATTTCCTCATTCTCTGGTTGAATTCTAATTGTTACATGGTCACTTTTTTATATAGGGCAAAGATAGTTCATGGGTCTGATGATGTCTAGCTCTGTGGTTAGTAGCGGATCTAATCTTACGGAAACGTCATCTACCTTTATCCGGGACGCTTTCTCAACCCTCTGAATTATGTTTTCCATTGCCATACTTACAGGATATTTCCTCAGGAACCTGTTTTGCCATTTACTTTAAATTCCTCCCAGTTAACTTCACAGCAATTAGAATATCCAGTAAGGATAAACTTGCCCCTTTGTGCACTAGTGTTCTTTAGGAGAACTGTGTCCAATAAAATTTCTTGATATTCAGATCTATTCTAAGATTTTTTCATGGGTGGGGTAGATGCCACCATGAAGCCGTTTTTATGTCCAGAACTTTAGTTCAGGCGAATTGCATTAACCTTGTCTTTACTTAGATTTGATTCTTCCACTTTTATGTCACCTCTCAAAGCAAACATTACCCCTCTACTCCTTTTGCCTTCTCTGTCTCTTCTTCGCGAGATGTATTCATTGTTTCACTACTGTAGATAAATATTTTTCTCGGAGTTTGGTCTCCACTAAGCACAAACAGGCTCGTTTATCCTAGGTATTCATTTTATCTCAAACCTGGCCGATAATAAACCATCGACATTAGCATATGCTACTCTAAATTTCCCTTGTATGGCTTCTTTTGCAATATTGCCTTCCTATCTTTTTAGAAACAATTTCTTCTTATTCTCATTGATAGTTATAAAAAAAAAAAATATTCTTACGTCCTCGTTTAATTTTTGTCCTTGACTTCCTTTAAGAGCTTTCGGGTCCTTGTATGTTCATCTTTATTAGCAAGTTTCCCAACCCAAATGTCTTCAAAATTTCTCTCGTGGTAGCCTCTAAGAATTGTTGATTACTTCATTTGCCTTTGCTTGCGAATTTAATTTTATTGTCATTGGAAACGCACCATTCCTCTTATACTGACCTAACCTAAACATGCTATTCATCTGGTCTGTTACCCCATGGAGGCAATTACCCAACCTCTTCCATCTCTTGTTCCTAGCGTAGCTTCCAAGAGGACTTGTGATCCTATGGCTAGCCAAAGAGTATGACGCATCTAGTCTTGCCAGCTACATCTCTGACAAGTAATTCTCTTTATTTTGTGACATTCACTATTCCTTCTTCCAGGCTACCTGTTCTCTGTTGCTTCATGATCTCTTAGGTTACTGTATCTCTTCTATCCTCATTTTGTGTGTGTATGCATGAGTGTGCATGTGTGTGTGTGTGTGTGCATGTGTGTGTGTGTGTGTGCATGTGTGTGTGTGTGTTTGTGTGCGTGTGTATATGTGCATGTCTATGTGTGTGTGTGTGTGTGTGTGTATATATATGTGTGTGTGTGTGTGTATGTGTGTGTGTGTGTATGCGCGCATAAATAAAAAACAAAATGATAATATAAGACATGATATTGAAACTCAAAATGTGGCAAAAAGAAATAATCACGAGTTTCTTAAAACTATGTACTTTAATGCTCGTAGTATTAGGAACAAATTTCAAGAAATACAGGCGTATGTCAAAAGCGAAAATCTCGATATGATAGGAATAACTGAGACATGGTTAAATGGTACAGAGTTCGAAGCTGAATTTAATATTGCGGGATTTAAACACTTTCATCAGGATAGAAACCACAAGAAAGGTGGGGGTGTTCTATTGTACGTTAAAAACAATGTTCATGCTTGTGTTTTAGAGAAAGTGAAACAGGATGCATATGACAGTTTGTGGGTTGAGTTAACCCTAACAAATGGACAAAAAATGAATATAGGTGTAATATATAGGCCAAAGACATTATCATTAGCAGACGACAAACTGTTATTTCAAGAACTGTCTAGTTTCTGCAACCGGGATTTATTGATAATGGGTGATTTCAATTTTACTGACATTGATTGGATGACCCTTGAACATGGCCATATAGGTAGTCGCTTGATTGATTTTCTTGGTGAAAATTACTTAATTCAGCATGTAAAAGAGCCCACAAGATATGGAAACTTACTCGATTTATTGATCACTAGCCGCGAAAGCATGGTAACTGATGTAGAAGTCGGTGAATCTGTTGCAAATAGCGATCACAATTTAGTCAGATTCAAACTCCTAAACAATTTTAGAATAGATACTTGTGCTTCTAAAATACCCGATTTCAGTAAAGCTCAGTTCATAGAACTACGTCAGGAGCTTCAGCTTACAGATTGGGAGGCAAAATTAAACGAAAGGCCTGTAGATCAGATGTGGGAAATATTTCAAAATACGCTCACTAAGATGATTCAAACTTACATTCCTTTTAAGGACAGACGTCCCCCAAATCAGGCTCGCCCAAAGTGGCTCGACAAAGAAACTGAAAAAAGTATTGCTAAAAAGAGACAGGCTTATAAGAAATATAAGGGCTCGGGTGCATCTAATGACTATGAAAGTTATGTATCAATACAGAGAGATTTAAAAAAGACAATAAGAAAAAGAAAACGACAATACGAAATGAACATCGCTGATAAATCCAAAGAGAATCCCAAAGAATTCTATAGTTACATTAGAGATAAAAAGGTTGTTAGGAATCACATTGGTCCACTATTATCTGCTGACGGTCAACTTGAATATTCAAATGAAGGAATGTGTAATATCTTAAACAATTATTTTAGCTCGGTATTCGTAAACGAAACACCTCAAAGTGAATTCCAAACTGAAACCTGTGAAAAGTCTGGGGTAAACTTACTCACTACGGTAAATATAACAAAAGAAAAAATTAAAAGGTGTATAGACAAACTCAAAGTTAATAAAACACCAGGGCCTGACGGTTGGCATCCAAGAATCTTAAAGGAAATGAAAAATGAGATTGTTGTTCCATTAGAAATTATTTTCAAGAAATCCATCATATCCGGAGATGTCCCAAGAGAATGGAAGCTAGCTAACGTTACTCCCATATTCAAAAAAGGTGACAAAAAGAAACCAAATAACTATAGGTCTATAAGTTTGACTTCGATCGTAGGAAAAATAATGGAAACTATCATCAGAGATGATATCGAATATCATTTAGAAAGTAACCGTTTGATAAATGATAGCCAGCATGGTTTCAGACGGAAACGTTCTTGCGTGACTAACTTACTCGAATTCTACAACACAGTTATCTCGAATTATGACAAAAGAAACAATATAGATTTAATATATCTAGACTTTGCAAAAGCTTTTGATACCGTCCCACACGAAAGACTACTTACTAAATTAGCTTTGCATGGAATAAGTGGTAGCCTATTAGGTTGGACTAGTAATTGGTTGAAAGGTCGAAAACAGAGAGTTGTTTTAAATGGAAAAACTTCTGGATGGAAAAATGTTGCAAGTGGAGTTCCTCAGGGTTCCGTTCTTGGGCCACTTCTATTCATAGTATATATAAATGATATAGACAATGGACTAAAATCTACTGTTTCCAAATTTGCTGATGATACAAAACTGTGCGGAGTGGCAAATGATCACTCAAACCAATTAGATATTCAAGAAGATTTAGATCAATTACAGCAATGGTCTGAAAAGTGGCTAATGAAATTTAACACAAGTAAATGCAAGGTAATGCACATAGGTAAAAATAACAGTAAGTACGATTACAAGTTATTTGGTAATTCGTTAACAAAAGTGGATAGTGAAAAAGATCTCGGCGTAATTATCAGTAACGACCTCAAATCATTCAAGCAGTGTATTTCAGCCTCTGAGAAAGCAAATAAGATTCTGGGATTGATTGCGCGATCTTTTGATTTCAAAAGTCCATCACTCATTAACAAGCTATATAAATCGTTAGTTCGTCCACATTTGGAATATGCTGTTTCCGTATGGTCACCGAATCTCATTAAAGACATTGACAGACTGGAAAAAGTACAACGGCGAGCCACAAAACTGATTCCAAATATCAAAAATAAATCATACGAAAATCGACTTAAGCACATGAATCTGTTTTCCCTAAAAAAGCGTAGACTCAGAGGTGACTTGATACAGGTCTTTAAGATTTTTAAAGGGAATTGACAACATCAAAAGTGACCAAATTTTCACATTGAATGAGAATCAGACAAGAAACAATGGTCTCAAACTGTCCGGAAATAGATTCAATTTGGAAGTAGGTAGAAACAACTTTGCCAACCGTGTAGTTAATGAATGGAATAAACTTCCTGCACAGGTAGTGCAATGTAGTTCAGTTCGAAGCTTTAAGAATCATTTAGATAAATACCTAAGTAAGATGCTGTAATTATTATAATTTATGTTATATTATTTGTTTTTGTTTTGTTATAATTTGTCTGTCTGATTTTCATTTATTATTAGTTATATGTCAATTTATAATCATTTACTATTTACCTTTTTGTTTGTTATTCAACTATACCTATGCATTTATTTATGTATTTTATTTGTTATTTTTACATTATTATAGTTTTAATTTATTATTAATATGATTTTTTTTTTTTTTTTTCATCCGACCTAGATATGGATCAAAAGGTCTCCTGTCGGCATGCTCCGCCTTTGTAATCCTTTGTAATCCTTTGTGTGTGTGTGTTCGTGTGTGTGTGTGTTCGTGTGTGTGTGTGTGTGTGTGTGTGTGTGTGTGTGTGTGTGTGTGTGTTCGTGTATGTGTGTGTGTGTGTTCGTGTATGTGTGTGTGTGTATGCGTGCGCGCGCGTGTATGTGTGTGTGTGTGTGTGTGTGTGTGTGTGTGTGTGTGTGTGTGTGTGTGTGTGTGTGTGTGTGTGTGTGTGTGTGTGTGTGTGTGTGTGTGTTCGTGTGTGTGTGTGTGTGTGTGTGCGCGCGCGTGCGCCTGTGTTTGTGCATGTGTATATGTCTGCATTTGTGTGTGTCTGTGTATGTGCACATGTGTATATGGAAAGCTGGGTGCGTTACCACCGGACAGGTAGTGCGTTACCGAAAAATCTGGGGTGCATTTTCGTCAATGAGTTACTGATTTTAATCTCCCTAGAGCGGTCCGAGTTACTGCCTATTTGTATATGTATATACACATACACAGTATGTACATGCAGATTTTTCGGGAACGCACCACCTGTCTGGCGGTAACGCCCTACCTGTCCGGCGTTAACGCGCCCAGCTCTGGTTTTATGTGAGCATTTGTGTGATTAAAGCTCTTAAAGCTTAAAGATTGATTTTCAACATCAAAGCCATTTACGACCTTCTTAGACATTCATAAGGATCTTTACTCCTATTAAGTGTAAGTAACAACTTCAAGGGTATTGAGGTATGCTTGCACATACAGCGCTGGAGCACAGGTTCGACCGCTTTGACGGAGCGAATTTGACACCAAAACGTACCGGATCACAATCAAACCTGAAAACAGAAGACAATTTGCGCACTTCTTGGCTGAACATTGTTACCCGAAGGAAACGTATCAAGGACATCTAGTGTGGGAGGCTCCAGGTCATGGGCGAGGACTTAGCGAGTTGGTCCAACCGTAAGTGGTGATTTTTATTGAGGAGAAGATATATACGTTTTAGAGTATGGATTAGTAGGCGCTATA
Organism: Oratosquilla oratoria; assembly: GCF_046742065.1. Taxonomy (NCBI): domain Eukaryota; kingdom Metazoa; phylum Arthropoda; class Malacostraca; order Stomatopoda; family Squillidae; genus Oratosquilla; species Oratosquilla oratoria. The sequence continues at coordinate 28,243,033 of NC_134818.1, read as the reverse complement.
GTAAATACTTTTGGAAAGCGTGTAAAAATTGCGCGCACACAATTGCTCAAGCACAAACACAAGTATACATACAGTCATAGACACGCGCATATTGAAACACACGCATACACACACACATGCATGCATGCATGCACACACACACACACACACACACACACACACACACACACACACACACACACACACACACACACACACACACACACACACACACACAGACATAGACACACACACACACACACACACACACACACACACACACACACACACACACACACACACACACACACACACACACACACACACACACACACACACACACACACACATGTAAACAATTAAGAACCTAAGAATGAAGGAGACTGCAAGAGACCATAAGGCCTACAATAAACAGTTCCGTGTCCATTACCACATATCATCCCCATCCATGATATTATCTAACCTTTTCTTTAAAGACCGATACTTTCAGCGCTTACTTCATGGCTACTAAGTCTATTCCATTTGATAACCACTCTATTGATAAACATTTTCTTGCCTATTTCTTTTTTTAAATCTAAATTGATCAAATTTAAATTCATTACTGCGAGTCCTGCCCTGTTTTCTTAATATGATGACCTTGTCTGCATCACACACACACACACACACACACACACACACACACACACACACACACACACACACACACACACACACACACACACACACACACACACACACACGTATATATTCATCCGCATATCTGTAATTTGTATATTTAGGTATTGAAATGTTTTGGGGGCATATTTACATTTTAGATATTTACATATTTACATCTTATGTATTTATTTTTACAAGTGTTCATTCAAGGATTCAATGAAAAATATAAAAGATCGTAAACATTTAATCACTGATGAATATCGAAGGAGTGTGTTGTCACATGTCAAATGATCCACTAACTCCGGTGTGGTGCAGCAGGCAGAGTCTCTCTCAAGTTACGTACCTGTTCCGTGTGAACTGGCTTTAAATTTGTTTTACTCGATCTCTTTGTCACCTGTTTTATTAGTCTTTGACTACCAGTCACTCTGGGCTCAAAGAATTGTTTGTATATTCTTATACAGAGCTGTAAAAGTTGGTAGATTAGAGGAAAGAATGATGTAGAAAACACAGGGAACGTAGAAAGAAGGCGAATGAAATATTCTCGTATTATATAAAAAAAAGGGTTAAAAAGTGGTAATGTTAAAAAAAGAATAGCTAAAAATATAGAAAAATGAATGGATATATAGATAGATGAAAAATAAAAAATACAACTGAAATTTGAAGGTGAAAAACAGTTTTGAAAAAAAAAAGAAAAAACAATTGGGGTTATTTAGCGGTAATTTAGTCTCGGAAACGAGAAAGAGTGAAACTATAGCCACTGGGTCCCAAGGAGAGGGCCAGGAGAAAACTTTATTTAAAGAAAATAAACGAAAAGGGAAATTGCAAAAAATATGGACGATGTTGGGCACTTGTACATAATAAAACAAAAAACATCAGACAAATCTGATCTGTAGTTTTACAATAGAATGAATAACCAATATTCATATCATGCTGTCTTTTGAGATCAACATTAATCTATGGAATACGTATCTGAAAAACATAAGATTACGTTTTTTAGCAGAAAAAACAAAGTCCGAGTCGAGGCAAAAAGAGTACGTCGTCATTAATTCATCTAAAAGAGTTCAAAACAAACGTTTGATAGTGAGATGTAGATGTTTTTATCATATTAAGTGACCTCGATTTCCAGTGAGGCACCACTGGAAAAATACTTCTCTTAAGACCTGGTTAGTAGGTATTAGTATAAAATGAAAAGTATTTAGTCTCTGAGTTCAATTTAGGACCATTGGTCTATCCCTTGGAGGAAGATAAAGTCTCTATGCTTAACCAAGGTGGCTTGATTTGGCTTAGTAAGGTTGTATGAACAGTACCAAGTATACTGTATGTAAAGTGTCGAACGTGTTGGAATGACTGTGGCTATGAATAAATTTAAAGATACTTGATTCACAAGTAAAAAAAAATACTAGTGATGGTCTAGATAACAGAAATAGATAAAAGAATCTTTGTTCATTTATAACAAATTAATACAAATTGATTGTAATGAAAAAATATCATCCTAAGGGAATTACAATCAGGCGGTACAGCGAACACGTCTTTGTTGACAGATAAAGACAGTAAGTGTGGGAGGATTTCTTTCCTCAAATCCACCCTCACCAATCTATCCCTTGCAATACCTTTAGCATAGGAAAAGGGATGCACATTTTAAGTTTAAAAAGAATAGGTAAATGAGACGTAATCATTTCAGACTACCAAGATAGTTCGGAATAAGATCCACCTCATATACTGTCCAGTCGCAGCGTTCCAAACTTAAGCAGACCTTTATACATTATGTTTTCAACTAGTGCACGATATTTAAAGGGTATCTTTACATATGTGGTCGCAGTATTCCAAGTTCATACAAATGTAGTCTTTATATACAATATTTCGAACAATTAGTAGAGTAAAATATGAACAGCACTTAATCACCCCACATCCCCAGGTTATGTTTAGTTTTCTAGAAATATTAAGTAATTATGTGACATCTAATCTATGATAGCCGGTTTTCTAACCAGTTCAGTATTTTCAAATATAAAAAAGAGAAAAAAGGAGATCATTAAAAATATATTTTTTGTGGGGGGGGGGGTTCGTTAAAGTTGATTGAACAACTTTTCTAGAAAAATGACTTAAAAAAAAGAGATGAAGAACGTTATTGGTAATTATCATTATTATTATTATTTGTCATTTAATTTTTTTTTGACAAAAATAATGGCCAGATACATAAAAAGGGAATAAACTAAGTAAGGACAAACATTTTGTAACGATAAATGATAAAAAAGAACAGTTGTCATCAAAGGGGAGAGATGAATTGATTATAATTTTGATAAAGCTATTGGTGAAATAAGGGAGAATCTAGGCAATGGGAAAAAGCCCTACGGAAATCAAATTTGGCTGGAAAGTAGATCGAAATTATTTATGACAAACCATGAAGTGATCATCTCCGTAGCAAATCTGCACAATGGAGGACAGATGCATAAGAATGCATTTTGTAGAGAGAAATAAAAAATCAGATCCAGTAGAATACATTGGAGATGCTGAAGGCCTCGATGAATTCCTTGGTCTTTAAATTAGTAAATGCAATGATGACTGGAACTGTATACGTAATTGCTCGTTCTAGATAAGGCTTCTTACTGTTTAAGAATGAATGTTTCAGCAGTTTTGCTGAATAATAGAATTTTGATAATGGATTGTAGTAATAAAAAAAAGGTTGATTGTCATCCAGAGGGGATTAAAGTCAGACACTTCAGTCAATAATGCTTTTAATGTACCGATAAAATCTTATAAGCGTAATATAGCTGTAACTAATTCTAGTACTGTTAATTGCATATTTTTCACTAGTTGGACAGTTGACTTAAGGGTGAGGAAGTATTTCTTCCTGTTTCACAAAGGTTATGGCAAATCACTTTCCATTTACTAGTTATGATATAAGCAAGGAATTCCTAGGTAAATCAGAACATAGGTAGCGTTAGTTTTATTGAGTCAATATATATAAGCAATATTCATATTCCATTTAATAACAGAACTTTGGAAAGTGATGAATATTTTTTTGGCAAAGTTATATGTGATGAATTCGTCTATTATTTATCGTAAGTAAAATAGTAGTTGGAAGCATCGTTGCAGGGAAGAGCGAGATGTTCCTGGACACATGTCCTTTTCTTCTGGTCGAAGGTGAAGCCTTCCCCACACATGAAGCTGGACTGGAGGTTCTGGGGGCGACCTTCCAAGAAGAACTCAGGGTTGCACACATGGAAGACGCGGCATCCGCTGCTTTGGTCGGCGTAGAACCCGTAAGGAAGGTGGGCACACTGGAACGACGTGTCTACACTATTCAGGCGGAATCGGGCTCCAGCCGGTAGACTGGTTAAGTCGAAGTCATGTTCCAAGAACCGTGAGTTGACCTGGCTGAAGTGGCTTCCACGGAATCGTTGATCTTGTTGGCCAAAAGAGTTCCTTTGGTTATTTTCATCTGAGAATCTGGAGTGGAAAGGCCTGATATCTTCTCCCAGATTTTGCTGAAAGAATTGAGGCTGGTTTTCTGTATGGAGCGTGGCGTCATTGCTGTTCGACTGGAATTGGCGTCCTTGGTTGTTGAGATTTAATTGATTATCGGGATTATTTTGCTGGAATAGTTGATGCTGGTTTTCTGTATGGAGCGTGGCGTCATTGCTGTTCGACTGGAATTGACGTCCTTGATTGTTGGGATTAAATTGATTATCTGGATGATTTTGCTGGAATAGTTGAGGTTGATTTTCAGTATGGAACGTGGCGCCATTGCTGTTCGACTGGAATTGAGGTCCTTGGTTGTTGAGATTAAAGCGGCTATCTTGATTATTTTGCTGGAAGGTGCTGTCTTGATTGTTCAGGTGGAAGTGTCCTGGCCTATTCAGCTGGAAACCGTCCTCTTGACTTGCTTGACGGAATCTGTTTTCCCGATTGTTTTGGCTGAATCTGTTCTGTTGATTATCTCTTTGGAACTGATCGTCTTGATACCTTTGCTGGAAAACACCTTGATTATTTTGCTGGAAGACGTTTTTGTGAGAATTCTGCTGGAAGGGTCTTCTCTGGTCTCCCTGATACCTCCCATACCTTTCCCCCTGGCGGAATCCATCGGCCCTGAGCTGACCATCAAAATTCTGGAACCTATCAGCATCGTTGGAACGGAAGAAACTGGACCCAAATCCATTCTGCTGGAATCTATCGCTTCGGTAATTTTGTGATTGAAGATTCAGTCGGGTATTACTTGTCTCCCTCAAGGACCCATCTTGAAAATTGTTGCTAAACTGACGCCTTTTGAAGTCTTCAGGGCGCCTCTGGAAGTGCCCTCGGTTAGCAAGAACTACAGCAGTTGAAGCCTGTTCATAGTTTTCCTGGAACTGCTGTCCCGTTACCAAAGCAAGTCCAAAAACTGCAAAAAAAAAAAAAAAAAAAAAAAAAAGTTTACCATCAGTTGACAAATCAAATAACAATTGTTGAAATTTCTCCACATAAATAAATATTGCAGACACAAAATGATAAAACAGACTATCACCGAGTGTTCGGAGGAATAATGTATTTGACAGAAGGGCTTGCATGTATTCGTGATTTGAAAAATCGCCATATAAAATTCTTGCAACTTTCCGAGAGCTTACCTAAGAGAGCTGCCTTCATGTTGGTTGCGTCGATGCGAGGACTCTTGTGAATGCGAATGGTCCGACAACTCATTTTATACCCGAGCGCGGGATCCGGGTGGTTCTACACGAAACCCGAGACGGGAACAAGCAGTTGATTTGGATTTGTCTCATTCTTATTCGTATTGTTTCCCATCTATTCCACCTGTGCTGATTCTCATGATACTAAACCAAAATATCATTATTATTTTCATTGCTGTTGTTGTTATTGTTATTATTATTGTTGTTGTTATTATTGTTATTATTATTATTGTTGTTATTATCATTGTTGTTATTATCATTGTTGTTATTATTATTGTTGTTATTATTATTATTACTGTTATTATTATTATTGTTGTTATTATCATTGTTGTTATTATCATTGTTGTTATTATTATTGTTGTTATTATTATTATTACTGTTATTATTATTATTGTTATTATTATTATTGTCATCATCATCATCATCATCATCATCATCATCATCATCATCATCATCATCATCATCATCATCATCATCATCATCATCATCATCATCATCATCATCATCATCATCATCATTATTATCAGCATCATTATTATCAGCATCATTATTATCATCATTATTATTATTGTTTATCATTGTTTATTATTGTTTATTATTGTTGTTGTTATTGTTGTTGTTACTGTTGTTATAATACCCGTCTGGGGCATTGGCTGCATGTTATTGGGGGGGATAAAAAGCTGCTAAGTAGCATGCAGCTGATACTTTAGGGTCTATATGGGGCGCCCCTACGGACCAGAGCCACACATCGTTTTGTCTGTGATAGGGGAAATCTCCATTCATAGAGAAATGATGATACTTTATCATACTGCGACTGTCCTTCCTTTATGCCGTCCCCCAACTCTTGTTAATGCCCTGTACAAATTTTTTCTGAATATTCATTTTCTCATTTCGCCGAACCCTCGGCGAGAGAAAGAAATACTGCCACCACGTCTTTCCACTTGAGTCGTACAAGGCGACCAAAACGGGACGAAGGTAGGACTACACATTCTTCTCCCTATAGCCCCAAAGGGGACATTCCTAAAAAAATAGATAAATAAATAATAATAATAATGATAAAAAATGAAGGCATAGGAGGGGAGGAGTTTTCCAACCAGTACCCTAAGGTTTGGGTCTTTTAATGTGCGTGAATGTGGTACAGATGAAGTAAACGGGAAGAGATAGACATTATGTTTGTGAAAAGGAAGATGGATGTGTTGGTATTGAGTGAAACTAAGTTGAAAGGGAAGGGCGAGCTTGAGTTTGGGAGTGTAGTTGATAGAATCTCAGGAGTGAAGAGGGGACGAGGGAGAGCAGGGGTGGTTATACTAGTAAGTGAAGTACATGTTCTAAGGGGAGAGAGTGAGTGAATATCAGATCATTTTTTGTTGGAAGAGAGTGGAGGATAGATGGAGAAAGAGGAAAAGGACAGATTATTGGAAGGTGCTTTAAGTGAACTGCTTAAATGAGAAAAAGAGTACAAGAAGAAGCTGAGAGAGGAGTGGAAGGGAGTGAAAGATAGAGTAGAATCTAGGAGTGGAGGATGAATGGAGATGGTTCAAGGAGGGGGTCACAAAGTGTGCAAAGATGGTGCGTGGAACAAGGAGGATAGGAAGAAATAGAGGGAAGGGTAGTGTGAGGTGGGATGAGGAAGCAAAGAAGGTTGTAGAAGAAAACAAGCGAACTTTCACAAATTAGTTACAAAGTAGGACGAGAAAATCATATGAGTTATATAAAGAAAAGAGAAGTAAAGCACAAGATAAAGGAGGCAAAGAGGAGAGTAGATGCAAAGTGGGGTAGGAGTACGGCAGAAAATTTCTAAAGTAATGAAAAGATGTTTTGGAAAGAAATTAAGAGAGGAAGAGGAGGAGAATCGAGTAGAGAAGAAAAATGTTAAAAGGTGCAGATGGCGAGATAATGGAAGAGACGGCAGTACGCGGAAGATGGATAGAGTATTTTAGGGAGTTACTAAATGTGAAGGAAGATAGGAAGGGAAAGGTAGTTGGAGTGGGAAGTGCTAAGAAAATGACAGTCATGACTAAGGAAAGTGGAAGAGAAATAAGGAAAGATGAGGTGAATGCAGTTGTTCAGATGATGAGAGCAGGTAAGGTACCTGGGTTGGATGGGTGTTATGCAGAATGTCAAAAAAAAAAAAAAAAAAAAAAGTAGGCACAGTGATGGTGGACTGGATGGTGAGGTTATTCAATGTTTGTTTAAGAAAGGGTAGAGTGCCGGAGGACTGGAGAAGTGCTTATATAGTTCCACTTTACAAAGGAAAGGGGTACAAGTGTGAGTGTAGTAGTTTCAGAAGGATCACTATGTTAAGTGTAGTTGGGAAGGTTTATGGAAAGGTCTTGATCGAGAGGATTAGGAAAGAACTACAGAGAGTAATTGCTGA